>NW_015554055.1:40599-112836 GCF_001515605.1 Sinocyclocheilus anshuiensis
CACCACCCTGCTCTTGAATGTATTCAAGCAGTTCAACACTGACTGAGCACGTTCCTGCGTGAGGCGTGCTGTTTGTTCGACCGAGTCCAACTCCATACCGAGAAAAGAGATCCTCTGCATCGGGGAGAGTTTGCTCATTTCCCAGTTGACCCGAAGGCCCAACAGGCTGAGGTGCCGGAGCGCCAGGTCCCTGTGCTCGCACAACTGATCCTGAGACTGTGCTAGTATAAGCCAATCGTCTAGATAGTTGAGGACACGAACACCCTGCTCTCTGAGGGGAACAAGAGCCGACTCCGCGACTTTCGTGAAGACACGGGGCGACAGGGACAGCCCGAAGGGCAGGACCTTGTACTGATATGCCCGTCCTTCGAACGCAAACCGCAGGAATGGCGTGTGGCACGGAAGGATTGACACATGGAAGTACGCGTCCTTCAGGTGGATCGCTGCAAACCAATCTTGGGGATGGATGCACCTGAAGATGCGCTTCTGCGCGAACATCTTGAATGGAAGCTTGTGAAGGGCCCAGTTCAAGACGCGCAGATCCAAGATTGGTCGTAACCCACCACCTTTCTTGGGCACAATGAAGTAGGGGCTGTAAAACTCCGTATTCATATCGGCTGGAGGGACCGGCTCTATTGCATCCTTCGCCAGTAGGACTGCGATCTCCGCATGCAAGACAGGAGCATCGGCCGCCTTCACTGTCGTGAAGCGGATGCCACTGAACTTGGGGGGACACCGGGTTAACTGAATCGCATAGCCGAGGCTGATGGTCCGCAGAAGCCAGCGAGACGGGCTGGGTAGTGCTAGCCAGGCACCCAGATACAGTGCAAGCGAGACCAACGGAACCACCGGCGTACCCGCAGTGGGGCAGCGAGGTGGAACGCAGGGACCCAACTCGGGCGGCTTGTGAGCGGACCGAAGAGGGGTCTGAGTGTGCGGTGCAACACTTACCTGGTTCCACAGTTTGGCAGAGGGTGCGTGAGTAGGGCCTTTGTTGACGCTCTCAAACCACCCGCTGCTGCCTGATGGCAATGGAGGAGGATGAGTGTGGTCCGGTGTTGGTCCATCCGCGACTCTCCATCCCCTCCTGGGACCCAGAGATAGAGAAAACTGCTCTTTTGTTGAGAATTTGGGTGCCATCGACTGTGAGGCCGACGGCGGGACAAAACGAAACAAAAGATTCTCCACCCGGCCCTCCTCCGGGGGAGGGAGTGGTGCGTTCACCATCTCCCGAAGAGCAGATCCCTCCATCTCTGGGTCGCCAGTCTCAGGGCCGCTTGCTCCTCCGCTTACCGCCAGGTTTGACGGGGACCTGGACGGGCAGGGCGGCCTGCCTACGTCCGGCTCCACGGCCCTGCTTGGCTGGAGGCTGCTGCGGATGCAGCGCGGGGGCGGACGCAGGGGACCGCCTTCAGCGACGAGCAGGCTGGGGCGCTGCGGCCGGCGGATGGGTGGAGGCAGCAGCTGCCCGCCTGGGCAGGATGTGTCAAATCGCCTCAGTCTGCTTCTGTGCAGCCGAGAACTGCTGGGCAAAGCTCTTGACTGCGTCACTGAAGAGACCGGTCTGGGACACAGGGGCATTGAGGAAACGTACCTTGTCGGCGTCCCTCATGTCGGCCAGACACAGCCAGAGATGGCGCTCATAAACCACAAGTGTGGACATCTCACGCGGTGAGCACGAGGTCAGTAGTGGTTCGGAGCTCTTTCAGAACTTCCGGATCATGACCACCCTCGTGCAGGTCCTTCAGTGCCTTGGCCTGGTGCACCTGCAGTAACGCCATAGCTTCTCCACAAGCCGTATAAGCACCGCCGGTCAGAACAGACGAATGCCTACAGGCCTGGGAGGGGAGTGACGGGTTTCCCCGCCAGGAGGAGGCGGTCTTAGGACACAACTGCATCGCTACCGACTGCTCCACCGGGGGTATCGCCGTATACCCCCTCGCTGCACCACCGTCGAAGAAAGGCACCGGGTCGGGGCGCTGAGAACCAGCGCGAGCCACCCCGAGAAACCAATCATCCAACCTCAAGGGCTTGGGACGCGGTGGAGGTTTCCACTCGAGCCTTACCCTCTTGGCGGCCCGGGAAAGCATAGCTGTTATCTCTGGATCCGATTCAGGCATTGCCACCGTCCCGGAGGCTGGCAGCACAGCCGAATCTTTCTCTCCAGAGAGCGCTCCCTCCGATGCAGTGATCGACATCCACTCTTTGAAGAGGACCCAGCGTGTTCCTTTGGCCGCTCGACTGGATCTGAAGCGCTAGAGGAGTGGTGGACCCTCAGAGGACCTCAGATGATGCCAACCCTGAAACAACATACAGAACTACCACATTTTGCTATAAGTTTGATTGCATCATATAATAATTGCTGTTAACAGTGTTCATCGTCTGTTTGATTACGTCTTTAATTGATTTTTCCGTACAGTTCTGCCATATGTACGTTAACTGACAGTCACCACTGATAAGCTACCACTAAATATTGTAGAAACTTAATTTGCTGTAAAGTTGCTTTGCAACGATTTGTATCGTGAAAAGCGCTATACAAATAAACTTGAATTGAATTGAATTGGTGGGCCCCCGAGGGTTGGTTCCCTGAGGGGTTTGCCTCCACTGTTACCCTCAAACCACCCGTGCTACTGCCGGAAGTAGTCCTCGTCTGGCAGCCGCCAGAACGAACACTAGATCGCGGAAGAGGCAACGGAGCTCCGCCCCCTTGGAGATAACGAAGCTTGGTCTGCAGCTCCGAGATGGTCATCTTCCCGCAATGGGAACATGACTCATCCACGAATGCCACCTCAGCGTGTTTAATGCCCAGACACATGAGGCAGCGATCGTGACCATCACCCGGCACCAGGTAACGACCGCATCCAGAAACGCACAGGTGAAGATCCATCGTCTTTACAAAGATGCACCCGTGTGAGCTCCTTTAGAGAAACTGGCTCTTTCAGGGAAATGCTCTTTTATGTGCTGAGGCGCACAGGGGAGATGGCCGCTTGCAGCATGACGGGATAGTGCAGCCTGAAGTGCACAACCCACTCGACACAGGAACGACCACTGCTGAAGCGCCGTCTGCCAACACAGAAAGCTTCCAAGAGCGTGTCGAACTCGTAGACACTGAAGACACTGGTTGGAGCAGAACGATGTTGTCACTCGGCTCCGAAGCAAAAAGCTGGGCTGTGTCCGAAATCGCCCCCTATACCCTCATTCACTATTCCCTACATTAGGTCACTAATTCAGTTCACTAGAAGGAGTGAATGAAAACGAGTAGTGAATTCGGACACTGAGTGCACCAGAAGGAATGCTGCTTTTGCATAGTTTGTGCTTGCTGTTTATTAATCATTTGAAACTAGCAAACTAGCAGCTCCAGTAGTAAGATTAAAGGATTTATCTTGAACTCTGTCACGGAAATTATGTATAAACCCTAATCAAACAACTTTATAATCAATTTACAATGAATTTATACCCGTGTTGTACATTATGCTGTACGCCATGGATGAGCGCTTTGTAAAAATGAAGGGATTGATTATTCAGCTGCGGGCGCCATCTTCTGGCGAGATGCGGGAATTAATTCGGCGCGTGACTCTCACGGTGCATTATGGGCATTCTCTAGCCGTTGAGCGTGCACCAGTTGTACACTCGTTTTTGCAGTGCATTGTGGGATTGAATGAGTGCACTCGAGAATGTCCACTATGGTTTCGGACACCACTAAAAATGGCTGTTCCCTCAAATAGTGCCCTATTTAAGGGTATAGGGGGCGATTTCGGACACAGCCCTGGTATGCGTTGCACTTGCTGCCTTTTTATGCTCACGCTGTGATCAACGGCAGCTGGATGCAATCATCGCATGCCAATGTGCATTGGCTCGTTTAGTTACACTCGAAGTAGATTGGTCTCTCGAAGTGAGATCCCAATTCGTCGGTCACCGACATGACATCGAGAGTGACCGACTGAAAGGGAACTCAAGTGGAAGAGATTAGGCTGCTGTCCTGTTATTTCCACTGTAAAGTGTACTGGGACATTTCAGGGGAGTTCACGTGGATTAAGAATCTCGCTTAAGTGTCTCCTCCAATATTTCAGGTTCTTCCCAGAACAATACTTTGAGATCTGAAGTATTGAAGCATTTTTCTTAGGATTTTCTCTTTAAAACGTCTACCTCTTACAAAAAAATACTTTTAAACTGTAATTAGTTTGAAAGAGAACATTTTTCATTGTTAGAAGCTCAATCCTGGCTGTACTGCATTTCTGTTTACTGGAAAAGAAAAGAGACTGGCATGGTAAAATGTCAATAACTAATTTTTAATGTAAAATTTCTGAGACGGGAGCCTCGTGTTTTGTAATTCAGAGCAACAAACCTGAAATAGCTTTTCTGCGCATAATTGCAGGTGCTGCACATTACGTATTAATGAAGGACACAGGACAGGGAGGGACTATATGAATAACTCACTCTGACAAAGTCAGGAAGGACTTAGTGCCGGGCTGTCTGCTTGACGGAGGCTCTCTTTTCATCCTGTATCGCCCTGTTGGCAATGGGTTTTAGTATGAAGTGGGGATGAAGGAGAAGAAGAGTGGTGGAAAAAATGAGTGGGGTGTGGACGATATGGAGAATAATGCAGTGAATTAGCTCTTCCTTTCTCTCTCTATCCTCCCCACGTGCACCTTCTTTTCATCCTTATCCTTAGAAAAAAAAAGAGTTTTGCTTTCATTCTTCCATGGAAGTAAATGGGACTTCAGGTCAAAACCTGTGGAAAATTACAGCTAATTTACTGGAGAAAAAAAGAGAAATACTGTAATGTGAATTACTAAAAAATCATGTGGAGCTAAATGTTTGACGTTCTTTATGATTACAATAAAATAATGTCAGTTCCTCCAGCACTTCCTGTTCCTGACCTCATGTTTTTTCATTTCAAATGACACCATCCATGACTCATACACAGTAATGCTCTATATCAGTAGTATATCTTCTGTACAGTAGGCATATCTCTTGCGAACAACTAGATGTGTATAAGAAGCCAGAAGTTTTGTTTGTTTTGTTGTGATAATAGATACACAGTTGATTACTACCTGTTTGTTATTACACATGATGCAGGGAAAGAGATTACATTTCTCAAGTGAACATGTCTAAACTGATTTTTAGTGGTTTGAATACCACTTATTCATGTCCGAATATGCATACTTCCATACTATATGTGACCCTGGACCACAAAACCAGTCGTAAGTGTCAATTTTTTGAAACTGAGAGGCTGAATAAATAAGTTTTCCATTGATGTATGGTTTGTTAGGATATGACCATATTTGGCTGAGATACAACTATTTGAATATCTCAAATCTGAGGGTGCAAAAAAATAAAAATATTGAGAAAATTGCCTTTGAAGTTGTACAAAATTAAGTTCTTAGCAATGCATATTACTAATCAAAAATTAAGTTTTGATATATTTACGGTAGGAAATTTATAAAAAAAAAATTATCAAAATATCTTCATTGAACATGATCTTTACTTAATATCCTAATGATTTATTGCATTTATTGCGATAATTTAGACAATGTATTGTTGTCTATTGCTACAAATATACCCATGCCACTTATGACTGGTTTTGTGGTCCAGGGTCACATATAGTTCTCAAATCTGATTGGCAGAGTAGTGTTCAATGAGCACTGGGAATTTTCGCTCCTTGTATTGCTCCATTTATCTGTATTTGCATGCTCCTGACAACTGTAAAACGTGAAAAACTGTCTCTGAAAGTTACACTGTTAGTGTAAGTAGGTGACAGCGAGCGACTGCTTTCACAATTGAGTAACTGAACCAGTCAACCGTTCAAAAACCCTGAGTCGTAAGTCGTTCAAAAACTGACTCGTTCAGGAATAAACAAGTGGTTGTTTATAAGGGAGTGATTGAATCATTTATTCAGCAAATTTGTTCAAAACATTGATTTATTCAGGAACAAATGACAAATTACCCTTTATGAACATCAGTGATCATCAAAACTGATTTGTTCAAAAAATGAATAATTCATGATGGAAACAAATGATCAGTGTAGCAGCGGCTCGGGTTTTGCTACACCAGCCATAGTTTAAAACTTGGTATTTGTAGTAAAATTGTGGTTATGCAAATGGTAATAAAAAAACATGGTTACTCCACTTTTACTATAGTAAAACCATGGTTAATTTTAATAAGAGCGTTTATCAAGCAAGTGTAAATTGTAAACTGTAAATTCAACAGGTATGAAATAAAATAAGAAAGTTTTCTAAGAAAGAAAAAACCAGACAGATGTGAATTGAGCAAATCTTTTCAAGTGTAGATACCAAGGAGTTGTTTTACATTGTTTCTCAAAGTGAAATTGCGCTTGTATACCACCCGAGTATGTTGTTTTTATAGTTATTGTTAGTATGTCAATGAAGGAACATATAGAAACATGGCAGATAGTATGTTTTGGTATGTTTTAATATACATCTGCCCTATATAATACACTACATCCTTTGGAAAGTACCTGATATCAGACACAGCAAGACAAAACTGCCCCCCAACCTGAAATCTGCACATTTATGGCTAAATGTGTGTATTTTAGGATAAAGAAATGCTAATTATAGGGTTCTTCATCATGCACAGATGGACTATCGTTTTCCTTCTGATAGTACAAGGCACGGGATGCCTTTGATGATGCCAATTCCAACAGGATTATGGGATTTTGTAGGGGTTGATGTTTGTGGTCTGGTAATCTTTTAAGCTGCTTCAGTGGACAAACCACCTTACACACATAAAGTTCATACACCCACACATTCTGAATACACACACAGTTATTCTCTATTCTGAATTCAGTCTTGAAGTCGTGGCTGCAATCATAGACTGATGGACTGAGCGTAAAGGCCAGAGTTTCCTTATCAAACCACGAACTGCACCCTGCTGGGTGGAAGCCCGTCCACAACACCTTGAGCATCTCTTTCTCTGCTCACAAAGACCAATGAAAGCATCTGGCCTTTAGTGTGAAATCATCCTGGCGGCATGATTTATGTAATTTCTGGTAAGAGAATCACCCGTCGTCCGTCTCTATTGCCGTATCGTTAATGTTACGACATTGGGGCCTTTTCAAATCAATGACACAGAGACTCTGGAGGTGCGCTGTGAGCTGTGGATTAATTAATTTCATTTGGCCGTGTGTTAATGCCTGATTGTGAATTATCCCTGCGCTCTGATTTGAGCTCTCCTTGAGATAATTTTTTAAATCCTGTTTGATGATAAAGGTCTCTAATCTGCATGACAAATACATTTTTAAATGCATTATATCAACGTTGCAAAGACGCACAATATCCAAATCCCAAAATCAGGGATTACAAAGAATAGTGCCGTTCACCCTTTACGTAAAAATCGTGCCTCTATAATTGAGTATTAGTCCATAATATGCCATAATCTGCAAACGAAGCTATGTGTGGATTTAGAGAGAGAGAGAGAGAGAGGCTGTGGCAGAGTTATTATTACACTAAATTCTAATCTAATTCTACTCGCACTGTAGTGATGCGTGTTTGTGTTGTTCCATCTCGCTTCTCTGATTGGCTGAGAAGCATCTGTTGAATGTTGATAGAAAACTTGCATTAAAGAGATAGTTCACCCAAAAATTAATCTTCTGTTTTCATTTACTCAGCCTCATGTTGAATCAAACCTGTAGGTCTTCTCTTTTTTTCTGTGGGATGCAAATGACTCATTGTATGAATAAAAACATTCTTCGTTCTTCAAAATATCTTTTGATGTTCCACAGCAGAAAGAAAGTCATACAGGTTTGGAACAAGATGAGGGTGAGTAAATGATGACAGACATGTCATTTTTAGGTGAACTATCCCTTTGTTTTGCGGTTGTCTTCACCAAGATGCATAAGAATGTATAGATGTAGCATTCATGGACCACCGAACAACACCTGCCAGTGTGACTGTTGTGACAGTTGTGACTGTTTCGCCGTTGTCTATCAGCTGTATCTCGACAACATTACATAGAAGGCTGAAGTATCTTATTCCTCTCTTATTCTTTCTTCCCCTATCAGTCTTATCTTTCTTTTTCTGGATTTATCTATGGAAATGTAGTTCTGTGATGTGAATCAGCTGATGCGTTTATCTATCAGACTTTTCACACCTATATTCCTCCATAGCTCTATTATACACACAGACATTTTAAAGATAAAAAATTGCACTATTTGCATAGTTATGGAGCGATAAGAAGCTCATCAGAAACCTTGCCAAGTCACGAACAGACACATTTATCTGTAAGATCTGCGTAAGATATTACTTTTCTAAGCGCTATTCTGGTTTTATGTCAAATTAGATGACTGTTATGAGTAATTGAAACAGATTTTTTGCCCTTTGTAGTTGTACTCACAGCTGTAATGAGCAGAAGCCCAGAACATGTAGATATATTGATAATAAGAACATGCTGACTTTCTCAGACGTTTGTTATTGTTTTCTTTTTATTTCATTTAGGTTTGTTTACATTTTTTCTCTTTTAGTTTTACATTTCGTCAATGGCTTGTTTAGATTTATACTTTTTTTATGGTACACTACTGAATGGCAAAGTTGCAAGTTTAATAAAATTTCTTAAGTAAAATTGTTGATTTTTTTGTGGGAAATTAATAGTTTAGATTAATCGATGAATTAGTCTACATAAAAATAGTCATTAGTAGCAGCCCTAGTTGAGTTCAGTCAAGTTTGTGTCTTAAAGGGATAGTTCACCCAAAAATTGTAATTCTGTCATCATTTACTCACTCTTATGTCATTCCAAACCTGTATAATTTTCTTTCGTTTTTTTCTGATGAACATAAAAGAAAATATTTTGAATAATGTGGGTAACCAAACAGTTGCTGGTAGCCAGTGATTTCCATAGTATTTTGTCCCTACTACGGAAATCACTGGCTACCGTCAATCATTTGGTTACCCGCAATCAAACAGAAGAAAGAAACTCATACAGGTTTGGAACAATTCGAGGCTAAGTAAATTGACAAATTTTCATTTTTGGTTGAACTATCCCTTTAAGCTAAATAAAGAACATTTAAAAATTAAACTACCATTGGAAATGGATGGAACTCTGTACAGTCTAAGATATTTGTGGGTGGTTTACAGTTATCGTCTTGTTTGTAATGGACCATAAATTCAATTGATTTTCATAACTTGCATCTTGTTTATACTATTGTAAACTACACAGAGCTGCTGTTTGTTGGAGCTTTTCAGTTGTTTGTGTCTAAAGGCTTATTTTTTAACTTAAAGGATGTTTGGGTGAACCTCAATGTTGAAAAACAGGATTTTGAATTGTGTTCAGCAGCCTATATGTTAGGGGACTGTTAGTGTTTTAGGGTATTTTGTATTCAATTAAAGTGGATCCATTCAGCGGAATAACAATTTAAAGTGTGTTTGTTCAGATGTTTTGCCGAGTATTTTCTCTAGTGGCTTTGTGCAAAATTATTTGCTCAGCTTCTTAGAAAAAAGTAATTCGTTTCTTTGCTTAAAATAAAAAAAATCCGTGTGTTTCCTCTCATTTTCATTGGGATTTGTAATCCATTGATCTACCTACATCTTTAGAGAACCTTTGTGCTGAGTCAATCTGAATCCAGGCTTTGCTGAAATGAACCTAGCTCACAGCCTCTCTGGGGACACGAGGACAAACAGTTATTGTATGAAAGTTACAGAAATGACTGGGTTATGTATTTTTACTTGGAAATAATTCCACCTCCATTAGCCACTCTCCGTACAGTGGGCTTGGTGCATTTTGAATGCTGTTTTGGTTTTATTAATAATTGATTTTCCAGCTTCAGCAGTTGTAAAACTTTTTGTGCTGTCACAGATGAAATTAATTTGCAGTCCCCCTTTTTGGAATCTATGATAAAATATTCATTACAGTGCAAATAAATACAACAAAGTACCTTAACTACTTTTGATTTGTATAAATATGAGAAAAGAATTAGAAATAACTGTTTAAATGAAGAATGAAAGAAGTCAGATGATTTTGGACTTATACCTCTTTTCCAAGATGCATTTGTGCATAAATGTAATGATTTTGTGCTGTAGTCGTATACTACGGGGGAACAATCCTCCGGTGTACAAAGCTGAGAATATTACTACTATTTTTCTATGCCACAGTGCCCTTTTTAAATAGGCACATTGTCAGATATGCACCCTGAAACAGCCTTGAATTTGAAATCCACTTTTTATCATTGTAAGAAACAAGGGTAACCATATGTATAAATGTATGTTTCCTAACCTGCGGCTCAACATCTATAAAATGTCATATATCATAAATGATTTATGTCCATTTTAACTAGATTTCCTTGAAATTGTTACACTGGTGTTTAACAGAGGAAATACATTAGCAGCATATGGCAATACACTGAAGAGAATTACATTTGCCCTGTGAAATCTGGACACATTATCCCACCTGTTCTCTGCGGGATGACCCTGACATTTGCTGCATTAATTGCCACTGGTTGATGAAAATTGACCATAAGTTCTATAATGGTCAATGTGCTTAACTGTTGTAAAGTAGTACCTATGACACATGGACAATCTAATTTTCGAGCCTAACTGTGTTTCTTTTTTTCTTCTCTTTCGTTCTCCAGCCTGTGAGCTCATGAATCAGGGGATACTGGCTTTGGTGTCGTCGACGGGATGTGCTGCAGCCAATGCGCTACAGTCTCTCACGGATGCCATGCACATTCCTCACCTGTTCATTCAGAGAAACGGAGACGGCACACCCCGCGCCGAGTGCCAGCTCAATCCCAGCCCCGACGGAGAGCGCTACACGCTGGCTGCCCGCCCTCCTGTGCGTCTGAATGATGTCATGATCACGCTCGTCTCTGAACTACGCTGGCACAAGTTCATCGTTTTCTATGACAGCGAGTACGGTGAGTGGCCCATCTCCAGTTGGGAGGCTGGTAGGAGGTCAAGGATGGGAGGGCAGGAGTGAAACTGATGTAAAGGGAGACAGTTACTTAGTGACATGACATTTAAAAAAAAAAAAAAGAAAGAAAAAGAAAACGATGCGATCCATCAGCAATGCTTCAAAAAAAATCCTTCATAGTACAAAGACATCAGCTCCGAAGTTAAAATTTGATGTAGGCAGCTGGACTCGGGCAGACTAAAAGGCAGACTGTCAGTTGTTAACTAGCTCCAGCACTGTAGTGTTTTGAAAACCATAAAACTTTCAAGATATATAAAATGTGGACTTGGATAACCTTCTGATTCCTTTATTGAGCCAGTGATGTTCAGCTCTATGTGAATCGAGATTGGCTGTCAATCCAGAATTGTATTTATGTCAGACCTCCGCTGTAACATTAAAGACTACTTTTAACCTGACCTCTCTCGAAATGTAACCTAATGTAACCAAGACTGATTGCTTTTTTACCTTTTACCTTTACCTTATCAGTGCATCCAAACCTTAAACAAACCTCTTTCAGCCTGATCCTGTTCAAAATTTTGGGGTCAGTATGATTTTTGTTTGTTTTTAAAGAAAAGAGAGATAGATCACACTGTAAAAAACAAACAAAAACAAAAACAAAACAATGAATGAAACGGGAATGAATCCTGAAAAAAAATGTATCACGGTTTTCACAAAAATATTAAGCATCTTTTTTCAGCATTGATCATAAGACATGTTTCATTATATTGATTTCCAAAGGATCATGTGACACTGAAGACAATGTCTGACAATTCAGCTTTGTCATTGCAGGAAGAAATTATATTTTAAATGTTTATTTTAAAAAAAGACAATGGTTATTTCAGATAGTAATATTTTACACAATATTATTGTTTTTACTGTATTTGAGATCAAATAATTCCAACCTTGGTCAGTGTAAGAGATGCCTTTTCGAAAATCTTACTGACTCCAAATTTTTGAATGGTAGAGTAAATGGAAAACATGTAGGAAACATTTTAATTCAAACCAGCAGATAAACATTGAAAACCATAATCCTTAAGACTGTCCCCCCAGGAGTGTGGTAGACATGAACGAACGTAATTTCACCCCTCTAGCTCATTTCTGTTTGTGTAAACTGAGAATGATGCAACTCACCCTGTTACAGGAATTCCCGGTCTCAATCATGGTTTTATATAAATCCAAACCTGCCCCTAAGATAATACCAGGCTTGAAGCACATTAGCTGATAATTATTCTTCTCTGTTTTCTAGTCCTATGTGACAGTAAAATGTATTTATGGGTTTGAGTGTTCCTGGAATCTGCTGACAAGTGTTACTACAGTATTTGCCGTTACATTAATAAGGTCTTTAGTTCTACAGCTTTAACTGTAAGTTGGTTGTTCAGACTGAAGTGCGGGGTGTATCGTTTCCTGAAAACAACACTTGTTGTTTGACCTTGAAGGTCTTGTTGGAGAAGGTCAAGCAAAAAGCTCTCTCATAAATATTCTTTGTACTTACTAATGACACCAATTCACACTTAAACTGTAAGAGTCTCCTCTGCAGTGCCGCAGGCTCTGTAACAATTAATTTTAACAAAGGATTTTTGGGTTTATTTAGCTTGCCTTTTTAAGGGATAGTTCACCCAAAAATGAAATGTCCTCACCCTCATGTTGTTTCCAAATATGCGTGACTTTGCACAACACAAAAAAAAGAAGCAATGTGGTGGCTCTTTTTGTCACGCAATTGTAATGAATTCTGAACACAAAACACAATAACAGCAAAATGCACTGCTGTATATTCCAAATAAAAAAAAAAGCCATATGATATTTTTGTTAGAGGAACAAACAAAAATTGAAGTCACACAAAATCCAACCTATAGCTTAATGAAAAAAAATCAGTGTCAAATTTTTGAAAGAAATCGGTCCTTTGAGTCTTTTCAATTAAATGGTTGATTAATTCTAAATGATTTATTCAAGGTTTCACAGCTTGCTTAAAGGGAAAATTATCAGTGGAAAATGACTTGTTCCTCACACAAAGCTGTCATATGGCTGCAAATAGCAGACGAGTGAGATGGACTACTTTTTTCGTTCTTTTTGAAGGTTGACATCCTTGAATTTTTCATTGTTGTTGCATGGAAAAATAAATGACAGAATTTTATTTTTAAGTGAACTCTAACAAGCAAGCAGGCCAAATTTTCTTTTGTTCCCATCTTATCATCTTAAAATCCCCATTATCCCAAGCAAGACTCTTTAGCCCATAGCTCTCTCCTTGGGTTGTTTGCGGTGTTAACAGGCTGCCATCACAGATTCAGATGTCTGGATAAAAAGCAACTCAGATCCATGATGGGGCATTTTAATCCCCCTAGTCAAAGCAGAGCTCCCTTGTGGTCCACATAGCTGAGATCAATTTCAGAAAATATGCAGCTACACTGTGCTCAAAATAGCTCAGCGTTTATGCTAAGGCTATATGTGCTACTGAATTTAGCTTCAAGCAGATTCTGACAATGGGCTGAGATGAGTCAGACCACCAAACACCCAGAAGCAGGTAACATCCTTCAAACCGTATAGCAGAGGTCAGAGGAAAAGCCCTAATCAAGACATAAAACATGATTGATGGTGGTGCAGAGCTCTCAGCACTGAGCATGGCACCCTCCTACAGGAGGACGACGGGATCACTCTGGATCTGTCTCATGGCCTGAAATACTAGACATAAGAGGCTTCTTGGCAAGGCCGTAGGTTTTATTTTAACATTGGATGGGACATTTTGTTGGTCATTTGTTTTTATATTTTATCTATCTGTCTGTCTGTAACGAGGAGGCGTGACAACGGTGTGGGGATCCAAACCCTGCAAACAAGCCTGCACTGGCCCTTTACGGGCCCACTTAGGGCAAGCCTAAGGGCACCCAGCGGGCAGCCCTCACTTAGCCCACACTATTAATCTACAACAGGGGTGCCCAACTCAATCTCCAGGAACAGGATGCACCCCTGATCTATAACAATACATCTGTTTCACTTTAAATACTTTTCAGCTACTATAACTTAAGTCTTTAGGAAAATCAGTTATTATACATCTGAAATGGATGCAGTCACCACATAAAATGTACAGTAGTCAAAGGAATTTCAAATCAATGGATTTATTAAATACAAAATAGAAAACATTCAATTCAGGTTAATACAGCAACATATAGCCACAAATGTAAATACACAAAAGTACAAAAAAAACAAAAGAAAGCAAACAAAGCAATGTAAGATTGTAGGATTTCGTCACGTGAAAGTTGATGTGTTCAAAAGTCTCGTCTGTAGTACATCAATGTCCAAACACTGTCCATAGTTTTAGTTGGCTGATAGCAAATTAATAATACAACCTCTTGTAATGAAAACAAGCCACAGCACTCAAACACCAGACTCTTCCTAACGAACAGTCAAAAATAGTCCAGACTATGGTATCATGTCGAAAAGAACGTTAAATCCATATTCAAACTGGACCATGATATGGTAACCTCACCAATAAAGAGTCCTTCTAAAATGCATACAAATACACTGTGTTAAACTCTTAGCATCAATCCAAACATAGGCCATACATACATGTACCATCTCTGCAAAAAACATCAGCAATGTGCACATTTAAATCCTCCTTAACTCCTTTAGACTGGGCTTGAAATGACACATTTCCCGACCAGGACACAGCACAATGTTTTCAGCAGGTGAGCCATGCTGGCTACTGCTGCTTGCTATTGCTAATTCTCTCTACCACATGGCTTTAATTAAGGAAACCTAAAACACTCTAGCATCCCTAGTGGTAAGGAAGGAAACTGCCCACAAAATTCTTATTAACAGGCTCATGTCTGGCCCACACTGGGCCATCATTGGATTAATGTGGGCAGTCCCATAGTGTGGGCAGCTCACAGAGACCCTACGGTGAGCCCAAAGCTGTGGGCCTCACCTGGGCAAGCCCGCACTGGGCCTGTTTAGGTTTGGTGTGGGCTGGCCCTAGCCCACTGTGCCCGCAAAAGCAGCATGGGCCTTGCAAGGACATGTTTGCATGGAATGCAAGGCTTTATTCCAGAACTAATTCCAAGGCATTTAGGGTCAAAACACCAGCGAACAACAATAGCAGAGGCACGGCAAAAGGGTTATCCATAAAACAGGCAAGGGTCAGGGCAGGCAGCAAGCAATAACAAAAACAAGGTAACAGTCCAGAGTAAAAAACACAAAAACAAGGAAACTAGGAACACAGGAAAACACAGAAAGGCTAACCAACATTTAACCCTTTGAGCGGTATGGTCCCACATATGGGATTTTTATTTCCGTGCCCCTGGGAGTATGGTCCCACATATGGGATTTAGAACGTTCGGTGACGTCACATAACTGCCATATTCAAACTGTGCTTTCGCGCTTTAGCTGGCGCTGAGCCAGAGAGAGAAGTACACTGCGCTTGTCATATCACAATTATGCAGTGTTTTTAACCACATAATGTTTATTTTAGGTTTCAGACATAAATACACATAAGTACTAGTAAAACAATACATTTAGAGTTTGTAAAATAAACATCTATGGAAGCAACAATAACAATCCATTTAAATGTAATTTGCCGATGTTTTATTCATATCAGATACATATAGTGTAAGGAACTATAAAGTTCACTCTATTCTTCACCCAGTTCACCGGCCACTTATTACTTGTATTTCGGGAGAAATTGATGAATTCACGTGCTGTAAATCCAACTGACAGGACTCTGAACTGCAGCGCGAACAAACATGGCGGCGCCCATCTCACTTTTTAGATCATGATCAAGATAATTTAGAAAGGTTTTTAAATGACAAAACACACTCATTTACACATATTTGTGAATCGGAATATCAGATTGTTCATGACGTGGTATGCAAGTTTGTGAATATTTTAAATAAAAAAAGGAAAAACGAAATAAAAGCGATCCATCTAATGCTTACTGGAGACGCGAACCGTTTCAAATGATTCAGTCAGATTTGGTGAACTGTTTCAACCGGTTCACTAAGAAGAACCGGTTAAATCGAACGATTCGTTCGCGAACCGGACATCACTACTGCTTTTGCGCTTTAGCTGGCGCTGAGCCAGAGAGAGACGTGCACTGCTCTTGTCATATTATCACAACTATGCAGTGTTCTTAACCACATAATGCATATTTTAGGTTTCAGATATTTAAATACACATAAGTACTAGTAAAACAATACATTTAGAGTTTGTAAAATAAACATCTATGGAAGCAACAATAACAATCCATTTAAATGTAATTTGCCGATGTTTTATTCATATCAGATACATATAGTGTAAGGAACTATAAAGTTCACTCTATTCTTCACCCAGTTCACCGGCCACTTATTACTTGTATTTCGGGAGAAATTGATGAATTCACGTGCTGTAAATCCGACTGATAGGACTCTCTGAACTGCAGCGCGAACAAACATGGTGGCGCCCATCTCACATTACAGATCACGATCAAGATCATTTAGAAAGGTTTTTAAACTACAAAACACACTCGTTTACACATATTTGTGAATCGGAATATCAGATTGTTCATGACGTGGTATGCAAGTTTGTGAATATTTTAAATAAAAAAAGGAAAAACGAAATAAAAGCGATCCATCTATCATACAGTGTTATTGTGGCCGCGGTGTGTCACGTGACAAGCATGACGCGTTGCCATGGAAACAGTAAGGGTTTACGGAAAGGGTTAATCACCAGCGAAAACAGAGTGTGTGTGCTACTTTTAGGGCCTGTTTACACCTGGTCACTTTATGCATTTTTTCTGATCGGATAGCTATCCGATCGTGAAAAGACCAGGTGTAAATGCCCTCCGAAACGCATTCGAGACGGATATAAATCCGATCGCTCAAACCACTTCAGGAGGCCGCATTCCAGATGAAACTGGACAAGTGTAAATGCATTTGGTTGTTGAAACCACATATGTAAATTTTACTCCTCCCAAAATGTTAAAATAATAAACGTGTGAGAGCGTGTTATAGGCTATATGACATTAGTCAGACTGTGCTAATGCAACATGCATCGCTGCGGACGAGTAGCTAAGTATCTCTTCAGCAAACCGACACGCAAACTGCCGTGAATTAAACTGAAATAGCCTAAGACGCAGACGGTCAACACACAATCATCTTCATTAAAAGTAGTAAGACAAACGTATCTTTCCAGTGCTGATGCCGCGTGCTCTCCTATTGCAGTCTTTGATCTTGAAATGAGCTGATAATTAATAAAATGGAGCCCTTATCTTTTGATTTCGTTGATGTGAACTCCGTTAAATTTAAATATGGCACGGGAATTGAAGATCGGATTTATATCCATTTTGCGACGACACATTTATGTGGCCAAGTGTAAATGGAAACGTTTTAACAAATCCGATAGATATCCGATCAGCGAAAACGCATGAAATGACCAGGTGTAAACAGGCCCTTAAAGTCCTTCTAATGTGAGACAGCTGTGAACTGATAAAGAGATCTGATGAGAGACAGGTGCTGCAATTGATGAGTGCGTGCAAAGGATTATGGGAAATGGAGTCCTGGGTAAAGTGGCAAGAGTCTGGAGTGGAGTGCCCTCTAGTGAAGCTCACAGGCACTCCAGCTAGAGATCGTGACAGAGCCCCCCACCAAGGAGCGGCTTCCAGACACTCCAAACCATCACGGCAGAGCGGGCGGAGCCAAAGACCACCAGGGAGGAGCAGAAGACCACCAGAGCAGAGCTAAGGGCCTCCACGGCAGAGCAGGCAGAGCCAAAGACCACCAGGACAGAGCAGGCAGAGCTGAAGACCACCAGGGCACAGCAGGATCCCACCAGGGCAGAGCTGAATACCACCAGGGCGGAGCTGATGGTGCAGGATACCAACAAGGCGGATCAGGCAGAACTGGAACATAGAGCACAGAGAGGTTAACAATGGCCCCAGGGGCAGCTCATTTGACCATGGCTGGACAGCCAGAGAGTTCAGAAACGACCTCCTTGGTCGGAACAGGACAGACAAAGTGTTCAGAAATGGCCTACTTAGCCATAACAGGATAGGCAGAGAATTCACAGACGGCCTCCATAGCCGTGACAGGACAGAAAGAAAGTTCACAGTTGGCCTCCATAGCCGTGACAGGACAGGCAGAGAGTTCACAGGCGGCCTCTATAGCCGTGACAGGACAGTCAGAAGGTTCATAAACGACCTTCTTGGTTATGACAGGGCAAACAGAGAGTTCAGGAGAGGCCTCATTGGACATTGCATTGTGTGAATTCAGAGGCAGTCTTAGCGACCGTAAAAGGCAGGGCTGAGAATTCATGATTGGCTTCTAGGGCCAAGACTGGTATAACAGGGGATTCACTGACGTCTCCATGACCTCGTCAGTACAGACAAAGAGTTCATAAATCGAACACCCCCGCCAACTCTGGAGGTTCTGCAGCGGATACCGCCACCTCTAGAGTTTCTGCAGGGGATGCCGCCACCTCTGGAGGTCCTGGAGTGGATGCCGCCACCTCTGAAAGTTCTGCAGCAGTAGCAACAGGAGCTTCAACAGACACAGATAGTTCAGAGACGGCACTCGCGGCCGTAACAGAGGCATCAGGTAACAGGGAGAGTTCGATAATAGTATCCGTGGTAGTAACAGATGTGGCAGGGAACACCGCGAGCTCAGGAAAGAGTCCTGCTGTTGTCAGAGGAGGTTCTGCAACGGAGGTTGCCACCTCAGAGGGAACAGGAGCAGAATCTGGGACAGATTCAAGGGCTGGAGTGAACTCTGGGGCAAACTCTGGGACTAAAGTCATCTTTTTACTGTGCTCAGGAGCAGAAGGCCTCACTAGACTAAGGTCAGGGGCTGGAGCGAACACTGAGCTTGACTCAGGAACATAAGCCCTCTCTGGGCTAAACTCGGGAACGGAAGCCTTCTCTGGGCTAGACTTTGGATCAGAAGCCTTCTCTGGGCTAGACTTTGGATCAGGAGCCTTCTCTGGGCTAGACTTTGGATCAGGAGCCTTTTCTGGGCTATACTTGGGATCAGATTCGGGGAGTAGAGTGGGCACCACCACCTCGGGAAGTTCTGCAGCGAAGGCTGCCACCTCTGGGGAAACTACAGTGGTGTGTGCGGCCCAAACACAGAGAATGGCTGTAGCCATAACTGGCAGGACAGGGAGTACATTATCTATTTCCAAGACTGACGGTGTTGTGCCTGGGGAACTAGGGTGAGTAGCGGCAGGCAGGCTTGAGAGTGTTGAAACTTTGTCACTAGAGAACGTGGAAACTAGACTTGGGATCAGGAGCCTTTTCTGGGCTAGACTTGGGATCAGATTCGGGGAGTAGAGTGGGCACCACCACCTCGGGAAGTTCTGCAGCGAAGGCTGCCACCTCTGGGGAAACTACAGTGGTGTGTGCGGCCCAAACACAGAGAATGGCTGTAGCCATAACTGGCAGGACAGGGAGTACATTATCTATTTCCAAGACTGACGGTGTTGTGCCTGGGGAACTAGGGTGAGTAGCGGCAGGCAGGCTTGAGAGTGTTGAAACTTTGTCACTAGAGAACGTGGAAACTGTGTGGCTCGTGAGTGTAGATTCTGCGTAGCTCGTGAGCATAGAGTCTGCGTGGCTCAGCAACGTAGAGACCCTTGGAATGCCAGAAACTCGCACCGACACCAACTGAGAGTCCTCCACGCTCAGGGCCGGCCCAGGCTCTGTTGGTGCCCTAGGGGTGCCCCCCCCCCCCACCATTAAA
The DNA here is from genome assembly GCF_001515605.1 of Sinocyclocheilus anshuiensis. Classification (NCBI taxonomy): domain Eukaryota; kingdom Metazoa; phylum Chordata; class Actinopteri; order Cypriniformes; family Cyprinidae; genus Sinocyclocheilus; species Sinocyclocheilus anshuiensis. The sequence continues at coordinate 60,195 of NW_015554055.1, forward strand.
AAAATCTGAAAATGCAGATTTTTCAAAACTTTACTATAACATAACATAACATAACATAACATAACAACATAAATAAGTAGTAAATAAATTGTGATAATAAATAAACAAATGTGCCGAAAACAGTGTTTTCCTACAGTCACCTGAAGAATAACACAAAAATTAAATTAGAAATTAAATCAACAAAAAAAGTGCAAAAGAAAAAATATTATATTTGTATGTATTTTCTGATTAAATCTGTTAAAATATCGAAGAGACCAGACATGAGCTATACTCCCAAACAGAGAAATGCAACCCACAACTATGCCTACAGTGACAAGTACTTATTACAACAAAGAGAAATATGGAATGCCTAAAATAGTCTAACAGACAACAAAGGCAACAAAATAAAGGCTACATATTGTCATTTATTTGTAGGTGTTAGCCAGCAAGCTAGCTAGTTAATCTATTTAGCATACCCATTTCATTTCCGTTTTGTGCATACAGTGGAAAATGGCATACTTAAACTTAAATTATTTTAATTAATGAATGCTAGATTATAGTCCTAGTCATGGTCTCTTTCAAAAGAAATTTAGTGCACTTTTGGTGAATTAAAAGCAAGCAGTAATGTAACTGAAATTAAAACAACATTACAGAAGCTTAAATTTTTTTTAAAGAAAATAAAGTAAAATTTAAAAAGCCGTTAACTCAAGCAAAAATGTTCCACAGTGTCAGTGTTGCCAGTTAAGATGTTCTAAAAAGGCTATTTCAAAATACTGCATACACATCAAGGGCAAATACACAGTGATTAACTTGTGATTCTTACCTCTATATAGCTCTTTTTTCTGCTCCACTTCTTTGCATCACTTCCTGCCTTGTGCCCCTGATAATTTTCTTTTTTCACTCATTTTTTTAGAAATGATCCTTTCAGAGCACATAAATGGCAAAACTATGCGTGCGCCATGCATAATTAATGCATTATGATGATGTATTATAATTACGTCATGATGCAGAAAGTGTTTAAATTAGTCCAACATGACGTTGTCAAATCTTATGATTTTTCATAATTTGTCAATGTCTATTTTATTCTAACATTATTTTAATTAGTTTGATGATCGATCAGTACAAAAATTTTAATTGTCAGTATTTGCTTAATATATGGGTGTAGGAGTGCACGATGGTTACAAGAGGAAAAAAAACTGTTGTGCGGCGCCCCCCAGTTATTTTGCGCCCTAGGCAACTGCTTATGTCGCCTATGCCACGGGCCGGCCCTATCCACGCTGGATGCCAGCCTCGAACACCTTGTGACTGACTTAGTGTCTTCAAATGCAGCATTCACGATGCTCTGGAACACTGGAGTAGCATCCATGATGGCTGAAGACTGTTGCTTGACATGAGCAGGCTTTAGCGTGGCAGGCTTGTCGTGAGCAAGCTTTGACTTGGCAGACTTGACGTGAGTAGGCTTGGCAGGCTGACGTGACAAGACTCTGGAAGATCAGCTGAGACGTGATGATGCTCTGGAAGATCAGCTGAGACGTGATGAGACTCTGGACGATCAGCTGTGACGTGACAAGACTCTGGATGATCAGCTGTGATGTGACGAGACTCTTGACAATCAGCTGTGACTTGACTTGACTCAGGAAGATCAGCTGTGACTTGACTTGACACAGGAAGATCAGCTGTGACTTGACTTGACTCTGGGAAGTCAGCCATTTTATGAACAGTCTCAGAGTTGTGGTGCTCCTCCACGACCCAAGAGACAGCTGTGAACTGATGATGAGATCTGATGAGAGGCAGGTGATGCAATTGATGGGTTCGTGCAAAGGATTATGGGAAATGGAGTTCTGGGTAAGGTGGCAAGAGTCTCTAGCGAAGCTCACAGGCACTCCAGCTAGAGATCGTGACACTATCTATCTATCTATCTATCTATCTATCTATGTATCTATCTAATTTTATATATTGTTCTATCTGTCCATCTGTCTATATTTGTCAATTATATATTTTTACAATGAATAATAAAAAGACAAACAAAAAATATACAGTGGAATTTAATAATTAAATGTAAAGGCTCTCTGCATTATAGTTCAACAAGTGGTTTTAGTGGTTTAACCAGCTGTTAACTGGGTTGAAAATTACTGCTTAAAGCAATGTAATGCACAACATTGAGTAGGCGTTTTACAAATGAAAACATGACTCTCAATGCTTATATTACAATCAGTCACAACTGTGATGGCTTGAAAAAATAGGCATAAATCTGGTACATTTTGTCCCTAGTGCCCATATCCAAATCTACACCTTTGCCTTTAACTTTTCAACAAAACCATTATTTCATAAAATATGCCAATGTGCACAGCAGATTCTATATTAAAAATAAATGCAATGAGAGGGGTTTTAGACCATATAAAAAGCAGTGACATTTGAGGCGTAGTGCGTAAATGATCTTACATTATGATACCCTGCATGAAAAAGAGAGAAGATAATTTACTCGAGATCTGTTCTCAGTTCTGCTCTCATAACTTCTGTTCCACTGGTGCAGGGACACTGGCGGTACAAATTGAAAACCGCAGGCTGCGGGTGTGTTAAACACACCCAGAATCTGATCGCAGGGAAAGCTGATCTCAGTGAGCTGTTACTCCATACAGATGGTTGAAATACCAGAAAAGTAGTTCAGCTGTTTAGTGAGATTTGTCCCCAAATGTGTTAGATTTGAGAGAGATTGTGATCAGCGAAACTCCACTTAAACAACACAGCATAAACCAGGAGTTGATATGTCAACATATTATGTGTTTATGTACATAGCCTGCATAAATGGGAAATACGAACCAATCAGACTGAACTGAACTTTATGTTTATTTTATACTGCCAATAAAAGTACAGCAAGTTACTTCTGTTTGGCTGATTGGTCTGTAATCAATACCAGGACATTTTGAAATGGATTTAGGTGGGAATCAGGTTGCAGTGGCATATATCGTTTGTTATAACATCATTTTTCTCTTGGTAAGCTTGATTAAGGCTGTAGACTCTTTTATTGCTAATTGTAAAAATGGTACCACTAATTATGTATTTTTAAATAGTATTACAGAAACTCATCTCATTATTTGCATTGATTTACTCAGTTATTCTAGCCAGCTGCATTTCAGGCTATTATTTTTTAGAAGGACAAGTAAACAGACTTGAAGAATTGCTGTGTGAAAAGCTTTCATAGCGTTTGAAGTTAACATTATTTATCTCTTCACTGGAGTGAACAGAAATATGAAGGACACTTCTGTAGTAACCTTTCAGGCAAATTGATTTTGCTAATAAATCTGGTTTTCAACTAAATTAATAGTTTCCATGATCTAATGAACAGTGGAGTAGAGTATTTGTGTAAATGTATTTAGTTACTGTACCTAAGTATCTTTTTGGCTGTTTTACTGAGTATCAAAGGTATTCACATATGAGTCGAGGACACGGCTGCAGCCGGCGATGAGGCCGAAACCAGCACACCCATTGACTTTTTAATTTTACTTAACAGTATTTTAAATATCGATATATTGAAGACATAATTTTGAAGCATACTGGTTTACCTATGCCCTTTGTGAGCACTTCAGCTTCATTGAGACTTGAGTGTTTGTAGACGTATAAGAGGCTGTTGTGACGACCTTGATTTATTGCAATTTTGAGGTGTTCAGTTTTATTTTTATTTTAGTAAATAAACACGATTGCTTTCTGCACAAATTAACTGTTTCTTGTTTTTCATTCGTATGTCTCCTAGGTGTTGAGGACTAGTGCCACTTGAGCATCTTGAGGTACTCTTTACACCTTTGCTAATGAAAGAGGAATGTGTGTTTGTTTGGTTTAAAATACTGTAACTATTTTGTTGTTGGCATCAGTCAACTTCTGTGCAATGTTAGATTATTACTAACTTTGGTGTGGGAGTGTCAGTTTCTTGTCAACTGATTCTCCCTTGAGCTGCCTGAACCCCTCTTTTACAGTATTTTGTGTACGGGCACACAGGCAATCTGTTGTATGTTTAATGATGACTTCTGCCTTTACGTTTTTACAGTTTTTAACATATTTGTAATGTTCTGGATGTGCTCTTGTGGTCCCCTGGTCAACTTTGTTGAACTGCTGTGATTTATGCTGAAGTCTCTCTCTTATGTCAGAATATGAGTGTAATAATAGAGTTTGTGTCATAATTTGCTGCTTTTGCACAAGAGGATGATGAACCTTTCTTAATTGGCTCCCTCTTCAAGACAAGCAGAACCCATCTGTAAGTGAGACAGAGAGGAAGAGAGAAACACAGAGGCTTCATTTTACATTCAGCGCATGTCTCTGGGCAGTTCATATCACAGACAGTTAAATGAGCAGCAGTTTTCAGGACTGTGAAGATTCTGCAATGCCGTCACGTGGATCCAATCAACAGCATGTCAACCAAACCCCCTCTCGTTTAATAGGACATAAGTATTCCAAGTCTTTCCAGGAAGAGCGCTCCCCATGGCCTTCATGAGCAATACTCATACTCCGGCCCCCGGATCTCTGTACAGCAGGCCAGTGGATTGAGACACAAAAAGAATCATAAAAAGAAACCACAGATGAAATGATTTTACCATCTCCTAGCAACTGTCTAGTTATCTTTGTAGTGGATCAAATGATGACGTTTCATAACTGCTAACCTTATGCAGAACCAATTAAAAACATGTTTTGAAAGGTTGTTTACAATGACCTTTAATGCAAAGAACAAGCATCCTGAGGTCCATTAATCACAATGTGCGTCATGTTGTGAAGATGCATTTGTAAAATACTAAACTAATGTATGGTTAATAAGTAACAATTTTGGTCCACTACACAGTCTTTGTTGTTGTAATTTTCAAATTTGTTTAACTATGAACTTATTCCTCAGTAATATTCTACTAACTATATCGTGAGCAACATTCTGCTTTTATCAAACTGTAGGTTTTGTATTCAAGAGCTTGCTGATTACATCATGATATGGCTGTCTATTTGTTTTTGCTGCTTTACTCAAGACGAAGCTCCAAATCCAACAGCAAGCCTTGTATTTTATTTTTCGGCCCATTATTTTCATTACAAAGAAAGGAACAGAAGAACGTCAAACTGTTCATTGTTAGAGCTCCATTGATTCCCTCTAAACCTCCTTCACTTTTGCCCAGTGAGACGGCAGCTTGTATATGCCTTTAGATATATAATTACACTCTTTAAGCAAATCCAATTTGTTTCTCAAAAGACTTCTCTCAGCTCTTTCTTTCCACAGATTTCCACATTGTTTGTTTATATGTTTCTGAGACTGTCTCCTTAAGGGAGTAAATTTTTTTCTTCAGTTTGTAACTACAGCTGTGATAACTGAATTATGATGGTATGGCGAAACTAATCTCTGTGAGTTTGGGGAAATTGAAGTGTTTGTGCGTTGGGAATGTCAATGGGTCATTCTTAAAGGGGTGGTTCACTGTTTTTTTTCTAGGCTTGATTGTGTTTATGGGGTGCAGTCTAACGTGTTAATGCTTCGTTTTAAAAAAAAAAACACATTATTTTTCACATCATTTACCATTATTCCACACCGCTCTGTCCCTTTTCTGAGAAATACGCTGATCATTTCCTGCTTTTATGAAGCCCCGCCCTCAGAAATAGGCGATGGGCTCTGATTGGTTAGCTAGCCCAGTGTGTTGTGATTGGCTAAACCGCCTCTAGTGCACATCTAAATGTCCCGCCCCTGACCTCAGCAGCATGTGCTCCGGTTGTGTAAACAACGCCGTCGTTAATATCGTTTATCAGTTTGAGCCCGATTGAGAAGCAGAGGATATTATTGAAGAGGATCGTGCAGAACCTGTGCAAGCATGGCTTTTAATGCTAGTGTAGCATCTGCGTAAAATCATGGATGGTCTTTGGGGTTTTATGGCTTAAGAGACCCCTTTTAGCCTTTGACATTTGCCTATAAATTACAGTCCTGGCCACCTTTCTTTATTTAGACAATAATTAATCAGTTACAACTGTATCTGGTATATGCATGTGTTGTTTGTATGTTTCCCTATTGTATTAGCCTAGTTACAATTCTTTATTTGAATTAGTTAGACTCTCAATGCTTATATTCAGGTATATGAGTGAATCTCTGCTTTAAGATCTTCTAGATGTTTCGTTCTTGGTATCAAAATGATCTGCTCTTTATTCCTCAAACAATGATGTACACTATGTGTTCGTGAAATGCATCATACTATTTGTACCATATTTTGGGTAAAACTCCAGACCGGCCATAAACACAAGAACATTCCAACTGGAGCTACTTCTCTAAGTTTGTCTATGGCGATTCACACAGGTATGTGTTACTCCGCAGCGGTGACGACCCGACCAGGCTACAATAGTCCAAATATAAGTACTTATTATAAGTGTACCGTAGGGATTCGGAATAAGACAAAAACGCGGTTTGGAAGATGAATTCATGATGTACTCGCTCATTATATACATTTTGCAAATTTTGAACACAGAAAAAGTTACATAGTGCTGCTTTAAAAGACGATATCTCCGTTTGCATTGAACTTTCAGCTTCGTAACTTTGCAGATATTGTTTATGCTCAAACAGCAACATTACACACTAACGTTAAAATGTGAAATCACAAACAACCACCCCTTTAAGTCACACCTAAGTCATTAACATCAAGAAAGGAGCAAAATATGACATTCACTGATTGAATTTGGTGATGCCTAGGTATTCATTTATAAAGTGTGTTTCAGCATATACTGTAGCATGTGCATATATTTTCATATTCGCATAGAACCTGATACCATTTTTTGACATATAAATTGATTTAAAATCTGTTTAGGTTCATAATATTTAATTACTGCAAATATATTTTGACTTAGTTAAATATGTTAAGCTTATTCAAGAGGTTCAAATTCAATTCCTCCTGATGTATTTGCTGAAGTTCATTCATCAGCTTAAAGCAGTGTGAAGTAACATTTTCCATTAACTGGACTTCTTAGCTAATAGCACCAAGGCTATATCTGGCCTTGCGTTCTCAATTGTGCTGTTAATGTAGAAAGCATGCTTTAGTCCTGCTCTTAAATGGTTAAAATTCTGACTCTTTTACAGAAATAACAGCTGCTTGAAATGATTATGTGCTACTTCTCAGTACTAGTGAATACTGAATGTCTACTGAAGCACTGCTAACATCACTAAATATAGTGACACTCAATCACCTGTAGGTTAAATTGACCTATTTTCATGGAGCTTCTTAAAAATTCCTCACAATTTCGGTCAACCTTCTTTTTTCCTTTTCTAATTTTAACAATGTGTTTTTTTATAGCACATGCTTCATTACACTTTGTCTCTTTTGGCTGAGATATTAATTCATCTGTTTGCCAATTCATTTTCTAAAAGTTACACGTGTCACTAGTGATGTTACATTCAACACCGAAGCTTCGAAGCTTGTATCAAAAAAACAACACATTTGACATTGAAGCACTGTAGCAGCTTGATACGTTTTGAGAAAAGCACGTGATCTATGACGTCCGAAGCTTCATTCGTCTGAAAACCACATGACTGCTTCAGTATCTGGTTCAAACAAAGCAAACCTCAGCACCGTTTCCTTTACATTATATTATGTGTTAGCGTTGTTTTTTATCGTAATTTATGTATTGAGCTTAAAGATGAACTTTGGCCATGAAATATCAGTCTAAGGACTGAGGCAGAGTTAAAATAAACATAGATTTAATTTATGAATTTATGTTTTATTTATTTTACTTATTTTAGTGTGAGTACACCGACACAAAAGAAAGACTTTGACAAACATTTATATAAGATTTAATAAAACAAAAAACCAGTTGTAGAACCACATGTGAAACCACTGGCTGTAATGGAACACAACACTTTGGAAGGTGTCATTTATTTTTATGACCACTAGATAGCCACAGCATAAACTGTTTTAAAAAGCTTTGAGTAATGAACCTTTTTCCAATACAATTGTGATGAAAGCTTCACTGGTTCAGAACGCTTCACTTCGCCATCACTATGTGTCACAATACGTGCTCGATGAATGTAAGCCCACGACAAAGAAAAAAAGTTCAAACCGTAGTTTATGCCAAATCCATAGGAGAACAGGCAATCCAAGAGAGAAGAGAAACTTCCAACACAAGCTTCACAGGACAATAAATACCTGACAATGAATGAAACTGAATGGGGAACTTAAGTAGTGCAACTAACGAGGGGCAGACAGGTGACGGAGATTAACTAATAATCAACTAATGATCAAATGAACAACAAGGGCCTAAAGGAACTAAACAGACAAGGAAAACAGAACTAAACGAAGAAACAAATGTCCATAACCGTGACATGTTCTTGCGTCATGAAAAAATGTCGTTATTTTATTAGATTTTTTCTATAATAATAATAGTTATTTAATAATATTATTTAAAAATGTTATACCTAATAATAAAACTTATTATTCATAGTAGTAGTAGTAGTAGTATTTTTATATGTATATTTTTTATGATTCGTCATGTTTTCATTTTTCATATGCAGTAAGATGACTTGCAGGCTTTTGGATTAAGAAAATAACAATTTAAATGCAAAAACAAAACAAAAAATTACTATCGTAATAAGATTATTGAAAAATGATGCTGAAAGGGTTTTCAATATTTAAACCCACTTGTATTTCATTTCTTTGCAAATGCTCAAAATATTAGACTTTCTCGCTGGTTGTTGTTTTGAAAGCACACTGAGGCCGGTGTGGGGCAAGCAATCTGTTTTGATGGTCAGTTGTCATGGAAATAGTTTGTAGCTCATAGCAAACTACATTGCACAGAGGGTGAGATATAATAAAGTATATTAAGTACACACGTACGCACAAAATAAAATGGTGTTTGATCATTCTTGATGCCTGATTAGCTTTCCTGTGTTGCAATGTAACCCTGAGAACTGGACTGTGTGGTTGTCTGAATAAATATATGCCTGAAGCAAAAGAGAGACTTGAAATAAAAAAAATAAAAAACAATTAATTAGAAAAAAAAAGAAAGGGAGATCGTCATCTTTGTACTTAACCATGTGTCTTAGACATAATGTTAAAAACATCACTTTGATCTTAGGCTGATGCAGTGGTTGTCTAGGATGTCTACTATGAATGTGGAAATAATATTTAATTTTATATAGTATAGAAGTAAGTATATTTGGATGCAGCATGAGTCTTGAAGCTAGTTTAGAACTACCAGCTGCTACTGAAAAACTGATTTAGATTTGTTTACAGAGGAGATAAAGCTGCTGTTAACACCCTGCTATCTGCAGATGGGCTAAACATTTTCTGCTCTTCGTAATACTTTTTATCAGACTATTCTGCTTCTTTACTTTGATAGGTTCTTGAAAGTATTCTGTTTCTTCTGTTTTCAAGCAGTGACTACAAGAAAAAATAAAATATAAAAGATGCAGACAAGTTATAGCTCTTCACATTTTTTGACTGCCTCAATGTCATGCTATGAAAATTTAATTACAGCTCAAAGTGAAGACCATAAATGAACACAGTCAAGTTGAAGTATGCATGCATTTTTATAATTGGTCTATATAGCTAATTAGACCTTGAAGCCTCATTCTCGCGTCTTGACCCTTTTAGGGGACGGTTCTTGTGTCCTTTTGGCAAGTAGGTGGTTAGAAAGCTCCATGCCAGACGATTATGCCATCAAAAAGCCACTTCAGTAGACTGAACACGACGTGACTTGTCAGCCGTGATGTGCAACGGAACAAGAAAACAGGATTCTTTCTCCTAGACTCCTCAAATCTCGATAGCAAGTAACAGAATTTTCAAAAATTGATTAAATGGATAGTTGATCAACAAAAAAAAAATCTCTCTTCATTTGCTCACTCTCATGTTGTTCCAAACCCATATGACCTTCTTTCTTCTTGTGAAACAAAATTAGATATTTTCACAGATCTTACTGTCCCTTTCAACGTCATTTCCCTGAACGAAATTTACAATTAGGTTGGATGTTATTCTCTCTGGAAATCTCTGATCTCAAATCAAATACTTAGTCTATATTTTATCTATTTTCATCTCGCGCTTCTTCTTAAATACTGTTTTTAGCTCTCTGCACATGAGTCTTGGTTTTTAACCGTCATCTTTTGGTCTCTTTCAGATGTGCGGGGACTGCGTGTGTTTCTGGACCAGGCTTCTCAAATGGGTTTGGACGTGTCCCTACAACAGGTTGACCGGAATGTGACAAAGGTCTTTTCCACTCTGTTCAGCACGATGAGGATGGAGGAGCTGAACCGTTACCGGGACACGCTCAGACGGGCCATCCTGCTGCTCAGTCCCCGGACTGCCCAGGTCTTCATACACCAGGTACGTGTTATTGTAACAGCAGTTTGGAAGTGATATGTGTATAGTTAAATATTAAATATTTAAATATTATAGTTTATGAAGGATGTATTTAGGAATGAATAATGTTATTAGGAATGCGTAATAAATATATATATTTTAATTTAATAAATGTTTTTTTTAGTATATACTCTATTGGATATAAAAAATGGACATATTATATATATTTGATGTATTATATATGAGACATATATAATATACAGTAATATATATAACTTTATATTATATCATATTTTTTTATTTTTAATGTCTTTTTATATTTTATAGTATATATTTTTTCAGTCTCTCTCTTTCTCTCTTTCTATTATCAATCATAATATATACATATATTTTATATTAATTGTAATATTAATTATATTAATATATATATATATATATATGTGTATATTATAATTATATTACAATATATATATTACTATTTTTTTTTCTAAAAATAAAATATGTATTTATGTTATAAATGTAATATTGTATCATATAATAATTATAATATATATTCTTTTTCTGTATCTTTTAGTTATTATCTTAGGGTTAGGATTGGCTTTAGTTAATTAATATAAGGACAGTAGAAGTCTACAGAAAGTCCTAATTTTTTAGATAGTAAGATTTGTTGTGTGATCTGTGGAATAGTGTTGTTTGTTGTTCAGTAATAAAAAGTCATTTTTGAACGAAGCTTTCGCTAGAGAGGCACATGGCTGTTGTGCCAAATGGGCTGGAAAATAACTAAAGTGGCTCATCCTGTGCATTGCATTCTGTTTAGCTGTAATCTCAACAAAATGATCTGAACAGTTTACAATTGAAGGAGGAGAGAATCGTGTTTAAATTAGTGTGAGGAATTTGCAACTGTGGTCACATTTGGAAGGTTGTTGGTTTGAATCCTGATAGGGATGTGAGGGATTACAATTGAGTGTCAAGAGGTTGTTTATATCTAAATCCCTCACACTGCTGTGGTCAATTCCGCGGGGCCCTCAAGCAAGTGATGTAACAAAGTGACTCTTCCAGCTAGTACAGTCCCAAACTTCTGGAGCCTTTACAGGACAATTTTGCCAACCTATAGACTTATTTTATTTACATGTTTTAATGTAAAAGTGATAAGAGGGGGCTGAAAACTGCTCATGCTTGTGAAAGTGAGAACTGCATACGTCTGCATACATTACTCGTGCACTCCATCATCTGTGTCTGGACCTTTTGGCCTCCAGGACATTTCCCTGTCGATCTGGGAACATTTTAAAATCTTACATTGGCTTTTTATTATTGTGTGATAACTTTTTTTTTTTTTGCTGAATTTATTGCAGAATCCACTAGAAGCAGCATCAAAAATGGAGTATGCATTGCAAATAAATAGCATTTATCATTCATACTTTGATCTGCTCGTGAATTGTAAGGTGCAGTGCTGATTACTTTTACACCACTCACAAATCCTTGCTTAAACATTTCCAGCTCAGCAAACTGCTGATAGTGTGTCTTTTCTGTATATTGGTGTATATGTGTTTGGGTTTACTTAGCTATGCTTTACTATAGCTATATTGGTTTTTTTATTACATTTTAAAACATATTAAAATAGACAGGTAAAACTGTAATCAAATTTCACAATAACTATTTTTCCTGTATTTTTGATGGTGAGTGTAAGAGACTCTATATGTTTTTACAAAAGCATATAAAACTCATACTGACCCCAAACTTTTGAATGGTCGTATACAAGTAGCTTTATGTGAAAACAATAGCAGTCTTTGCCTTGTGGTCCTCACAATTTGAAAGTCTTGTTTAAATGAATGAATTAATAATGTTTTGCTTTAAATGTACTGATATCAACAGGTTTGTGTGAGGGTTAGGGTTAGCAAATATCATCATACCATATAAAATCCAGTGCGTCTATGAGATGTCCTCACTAAAATAGTATATATAAAATACTGAGATTGAGATTCTGGGGCTAGTTTGGACAGCGTTTTCCAGGCTGTTCTGCTGATTAGCAGTGTGACAGCTGAGAGATAGAATTCTTTAGAGCTGCAAAACATCCTGGGAGTTCTCTGCTATAGCCTAAAAAGTCTAAATTGAACTCGAGCAGTCGAGAAGATGAGTTTACCATGCCATCTTTCTCTTGCTCTAAGCCCTGTGGGCAGTAATTCACTCTTATCTGAATAACCTTGTCTGTTTGGGGAAGTCTTGTGTATGTGTGTATTTCCTCAGTGATTTGCTGCTCTGAGACACGGTCAGATAAACAGCTGGGTTCAGAGAGCTACTATCTGTGTTTTTAGGGAGGTTCTCCATGCTCTGATTCTTCCATGACCATGGCTCTCTATGTGATTCACATAGAGTGTGTCGGCCTGTCAGGACAAGCAGTGACAGGTGGAATATAGAAAGGACACAAGATATATCCATCCAGTTTGGCTTCTGCTTAAAATGACAATGACTGTTGTTACAATACATATTGTAGATTTCTTTAAAAGTGCTTCCCCTCATAAAATTCACAGGCATCTTTTCATGCAACTGTTTTACACTGATTTTGGTTTTAAATGGTCCTTGGTTTATTTATTTACCCATTACCACATAGGAACTGAAAATTATACACAAAGAAAGAAAGAAAGAAAGAGCTGCATGAAAAGAAAATACAGAATTTGTTGTATTATCATATGGCATTAGAACACTTGTCTATGCTGATTACAGATTTAAATAATATTAATAATAATAATGATAACAAAAGTTGGCTTGTGCCACACCTGAATTGCCATGCTTATCTGCTATAGATCTCCACAGTCTTTCCACACGGCCTGAAACCAAAAAAAAACATTTTTTAATACTTTGTATTACATTCACACATTACAGCCTATGTTCCACTAAGACAATGATCTGGAAGCTGAGCAGGGGGCTGTTTCATAAAACTAGTTTACCAAATAAGTCAGGCTTATTTCAGTTAGTCTGACTTATTTTGAACCAAATCAACTGTCAAGAAGTCAGTCTAACTGAAATAAACCTGGCTTATTTGGTAAACTTGTTTTATGAAACAGCCCCCTGGAAAGGATAACAGTGATGTTTTGGTCCGCCATGTGATTTTAACTAAATTTATAGAAAGTAAATTTATATTATTTACTTTGACTTAGCTGCATCATATTACTACCTAGGATACAAAGATTATATAAATGATTACTTATAAGATTAACGTATGCACTTATACACGCATAATATCGCCTCTGGCTTGCTTAGTTGGGGACACTTCATTTCCAGCGATACCGTTGACTTGATTGCAAAGATACTATTTAAACTGAGCTGGATGTTGACATCACTGAATTCAATGATGAACTGTCTTTAACTGAAAAATTTGTGTTTACTATTGTCATTTTGCATTATTGACACTATTTTCCTAATTAATGCTGTTCAGTTGCTTTGACACAATCTGTATCGTTAAAAGCGCTATATAAATAAAGGTGACTTGACTTGACTTGACTTAATATGTGTAGGTGAGCAAATGCGCCCAGAATGGGAATGCAATGCTTTTTAATTTCAAGTTGTGTTTTCCCATAGAAAACCATTACAAAACGTTTAACGCATTAAGACAGTGACAATGGAGGACCAAATTCTGTATACTTCTTAATAAAATTTACTATGTACATGTAAAGGAGAATATGAAAGGGGGAAAAAGCGCCTACCTTGCAATTTACCATGTTGCGTTCATATTCATAATCAATAAGGTGTAACTTATAGCCTACTGATTTCACTCTCAACACTGTTTTGATACAGTTAGCCACGTTCAGCGTTTCAAAATTACCCGCCGTTTAAGAGTTTGAAAAGTGGCGGGTACTTTCAGATGAGCAAAGTCTTTATATAACGTTACACTCGAACAAACTTTGATATGAATAACAAGTTTACTAAAGCTTGTTTTGAGTCTTTTGAGGTCAACTGATCTTTCTTACAAACATGCTGCAGTTTTTAGTGTTTTGCCCTTTAGCTATCGACGCCAGTTATGTGACTGACCACCATTTAGAGATGCTAATTTTAGCTTCGAAACTACACTTAACACAAATGTGCAGCCACACTATATAAAATATGTTGTATGAAAGACTTACCTCGGTCGGTTGGCAATTGTCATGATGTCTGCTGTAGTATCGTCAGAATTTGTTGTAGAAAGAGCGCATTATTTTCTCACACAATTCCGAATGGATAGCCTGAAATAAATTCAAATAATTTGCACGCCGTTCCATCGCTGTCGTGTCGTACAGTACAGAAACAGTTCAGCCAACCATCGTGGGCGGAGCTAAATTGGCGGCAAATTTGAATCTGCGTCATAATGCGGGCACGCACACACACACACACACACACACACATTACACTAATGCTGCGTTCCAAAACAAAAAAACAAACAAAAAAAACGTCTCAGGTTACTTATGTAACCATGGTTCCCTGAGTAGGGAACGAGACACTGCGTCTATAGTCGCACCGGTAGTTACGTCATGGCTGTCGCCGGCCAACGAGTTGGTGTTTTTTCAATGTATGCTTCAGACACGGGTCACGACGAGGCGTTCCCCATAGCGACCCCTAGAGGATGCAGTTCGAAGTTCCCATGAAAGGGAACGAATTCTTCGTTCCAGACAACTCGGATGTGGAATATTTCCCACCACAAACCTGGAAGTAACGTCTGGATTTAGACATTAAAGTAGGCTACTTGGTAACATTAAAACATTAATGTTACTAATGATTAGTAGCATTAAAACATTACAACTATCTGTAAACATTAAAAGAGCGACGTTCCATAAATTATTTCCGGGTTGAAGTGGGAAATATCCTAAATCCGAGTTGTCTGGAATGCAGCATAACCCTACCTATACCATCACGGAAAACAAATAATTTACCAAATAATGATTAAAATGAGAATTTATTTGCAAGACAAGGTAAAAAGAGTAGTAAAAGAAACAATGCATCATTTACAGTACATGTACTGTATGTACAAATACTATTATTTGACCTTAAAAAACTCACTTTAACCCTCACATGATTAACGATCTTCAATGGTAGGCTAATAAAAACACTTTGACTGAATGATTTGTGGTTCAAAAAAATGTTTCCCTATTTTTAAAGGAATAATCTGTAAATATTAAATAACATTTTATGTAAAATTACACATTACAATGTGAAAATGCAGAAAAATTCCGTTTAAAAAACAGAAAATTTATGTAATACCGAAATACAAGAAATTATCTGTAAATTTAATGGTGAAACTTTAAAATACAGAAAATATCTGTAAAACAACAGGTATTTCATCGTATAATGAAAAAAGGGAAAATTCTGTAAAAAAAAAATACAGACAATTACCTGTAAAATAAAAAAAAATTTGAGTGTGGTTTGCACACCAAAGCCCAAAGTGTACTTTGCTTGCCTGTAGATTCAGCTTAGTCTCAGAGAGCATGCACAAAAAGCCACCTCAGGAGCACCTGAGTTCTCTATCAAATGTGCTTTTAATAACTCTTTTTTAATATCAAGCAACATTAGTTTGGGCTTTTAATGAGGCGAGAAGGCACACTACTGTGGAGGAAAGTAACGTAATGTGTCACATTTTAGCTTGACTGTCATGTTTTCATAATCAGTGGAAGCCAAAATTGAAACTTCTGTGCCTTTGCCTTTGTCCATTTCTAAGCAATGATCATACATGATGCATATGTAGCGACTAGGATATGAGACCTGTAGGGTGGCCTCTTTTGATTTTGTCATATAAACAACCATCTAGCAATAGACCAGTTGCATAAACTTAGCCACTAGTTTAAAGGGTTAGTACACCCAAAAATAAAAATTCTGTCATTAATTACTCACCCTCATATCATTCCAAACCCGCAAGACCTTTGTTCATCTTTGGAACACAAATTAAGATATTTTTGATAGCTTTTTGACCCTGCATAGGCAGCAACGCAACTACCACATTCAAGGCCCAGAAAAGTAGTATGGACATCGTTAAAATAGTCCATGTGACATCAGTGGTTCAACCGTAATTTTATGAAGCTACAAGAATACTTTCTGTGTGCAAAGAAAACAAAAATAACTTTATTTAACAATTTCTTCTCTTCAATGTCAGTCTTTGACATGCGTTCACAAGAGTACAATGAGTTCTGCACGGATAAACACTGGTCACATTGCAAACTCATTTGGATTTTAAGTTGTCTTAGGATGTGTGTCCCTTATGAAATTATTAACTTTAATAGCAGACATAAAGATAATTGTGGACAACACAATTAGACACCTAGCATATCATATTGTTCTCATTATGACGTGAGTGCTTTTCCCTCTCCTGTCTGCACAAACACATGAACACATACAAATATGCACCTACCCTCTTCATATCCATCAAAAGCCCTAATGAGACACCGTAGATAATTACCCACATCCAGTTGTATGTTAAAGAATCACATAAAATACCAATGAACACTCTGGATGAGCTGATTAAAAAAGGGAGGGTGGGGTAAGACCAATTAAATGCTCACAGAATGCCAGTGAGTCTCAGGCTCATCAAGTGGTTCAGTCTGCAAGTCATTGTTTGTGTCAGGAGTATTAGGAGACTCCTGGGACAGGAGCTTTTGATTTTATTATTTTGTTTATCTAAAGATGCAAATTCTTCAGCATAAAGTGGTAAGGAAGTCTCAGCAGAAATAATATTCGCAAAATAAATTTCATACTTTGTTGATGCCATAATGAGGCCGGAAATAAAACAGCTTAAATGAAAGTAATATTCCTCTAAACTCATATTTTCCTAATTTCTCTCCCAGTGTGTGTGTATGTGTGCGCGCGCATGTGTGTGTTATTAATGAAAACATACACAAACCAACAGTGAAATGAAATTTCAGCTCACAGTTTACTGGACCATGACTAGATTCAGCTGGGTATTCACGGAACCTAATGATATTTTTCGTTGTTGACTTTTTTTCCCTTCGCTACGAGATGACATCTGTGGTGATTTAATTCCGCATTCTACTGCAACACTATTCAAATACAAGAGTGCATCATTCCAATTTCATAGAAAAGGTTTTGCATAACATAGCTTGGCAGTTTGTTTGTATGCAGTGACATTTTCTGTATTGTTTAAAATCAAGCAGGTGATACGTTTCAGATGGAAAGTGATTATATCTTAGGACTCTGTATTTTGCAGCTCTGTGTGGTGTGATGTTGCTAGTTGTGATTATAGCTGTCATTACCACTCATACCCTGAACTCATACCCATGTCATGGTTCTGAAATAAAAGCCATCACTTACAGAATGATGATTGCATGTTTCTACACCCTGTATATTCAGCTTAATGCTTTGGGATTTCACAGTCAACACTGTAAATATTTGGTCTTTGCTGTGACCTTTTCACAGATGCTAGGATTAGGGATGGGAATCATAAGGAATTTCTGATTCAGATTCCACTTAACAGTTTGGTTTGGTCTTAATTAACAAATACATATATTCATGGTTAAGCACACTGCTTAAAGGTCCCCTGAAATGCTTAGAAACACGCAGCGTTACTCTATGTGTTGACGTCATTTTAACTGAAACAGGAAGACAGGGCGGGACATATCAAGCAGCCCCGCCCCTTTTTAAAATACCCAATAGCATTCGTTTATATCACAGCTTGGGCTAGAGATGTACAGAGCCGTTGAGCATTTGACGGTATGCCAGCCACAATCTCATCCATATTGCTATAAAATATAGCATTCTGTGTAGAAGGAACTGAATCTCGTAAATCATTTGGTTTGAGTATTTTATAAACAAGTACAAGTAGATGTATATATCAGTTCCTTTGTTTAAAGCAACATGTAGATTTATATGAAAAAAGAGCAATATTAATTAGTTTCCCTTAAACTGTATCTAATTGTAAAGCCATTACCATTGCAGCACTGAGATTCAGCCATTGAGATCTTGATGTGTTTCCGAATGAGATGAGATACAAAACTCCAAGATCAGCTGATCTGGAGCCGGAGAGCTAAGAAGATCTGAAGTGCTTTGGGTATGCAAATGTGGCATTTTCCTTCAAATGCAATCCTGGAAAAGAATCAGAATAAATATTTTATCGAAGATTTTAGACAAAGGCAGCTGTCAGATCAATATGTACATGAATCAATTCTGAGGCAAATTGCTGTAATTTGTAAGCTAATATTACTGTGTGCTTGCTTTGACGATGCAGTGTTATATATTCTGCATGTTAGCTGCAGGTTGCTCAATTAAACCAATTTCATTCCAGTTCAACATTTCAACATTGAACTAGCTCTGAATTACATCTGGTTCTTGGTTGCCATCCGTAGAGTAGTTAGGACACAGCACACAAACACAGAACCTGCATTCCAGAGCCCCTGACCCCCCACCACAGCGACAAATTAAGCCTGTCAGCGTGTTATCTATCACTGTCCTTGTCCTCATTCATCCTTAAAATTTCATTTTTTCTCTCTTTCTCGCCTTCTTGTCTACTTCTGCCTTTCTTCACACTTTCTCTTCAGTTCTAATGGATATTCTCTCTCCCTCTTTCTGTCTTTTTTCCCTGCATTTTTTAAATCAACCCTCCACCTTGCCGCCCGATTTCTCTCTAACCACAATAAGAACATCAAAGACAGTGTTCCTTGTCTATTCTCTGTTTCCTGTGGTTAGGTGATAGTTCTAAAGTGTGACGGTAAAAAAATGACCCTTAGGCTGCCTCACACACTCGAAAAGCTTTCAGAATCACTTTGAAAACTCTGCTGCTCTCAGCATCACCTCTCAAGCACCGACAGCACTCTGGTGTGCTTAGCATTACTGTTAACCTGTATGGATAGGGGTCTGCTGAATACTGCACTGAATGCTCACATTGTATTCACAGGTTTTTACATGGTGTGCGCTCACAGAACGCCTGAATGATTAAGAAAATAAATGATTGTATGGTACAGGTTTACGCTCTTTTGTGTCAGAACCACTTAGAAGAATCTAAAAGGAATGTCTTTGATGTAGCGCACGGATGAGTCAGCAAATCTTAAGGTGCTGAGTCACAGCAGGGTCAAGTTTAATCGTGAACAGCTCAACCTCTCAGGAAGCTCATACAAGATGTGTCTTAGAATGCACCTCTGAAGGCAATCGCATACCCAATTAATCAAACGGCAGAGTGCAGGGTTCACACTCTTCATTACAAAGCTGTCTCTCATGACAGTGTTTTCATTCAAACTGTCAATCAACAAGCACTGTAACAACTAACTAACTTACAGCCAGAGTTTGATATGTTTTACACCTTTCTCTAAGGGGAAAAATTGTTATGGAAAGTGGCAAGATGTTAGATTAAAATCAGCAAAGGTTACATCTGGCAGCTCGTCTGCGTGATGGATGATTATTACTTATGTTAGTGCTTAACGTCAAGGGACATTTAAGAGCCCTTCAGAAATTAATTGTTTCCCGAGAATTCAGTTCAGTAAATTATAATGAAACTCAGTGGAATCCTGTAATTTTTCTTTTTATTTAGAGGCATATTCTGAATGTGTGAGTGCAAAAAAGGTCTAATTAACTCTTAATTAAATGTTATTAATGGTTTTTAATGATGAGTATTATATATAAGGGCAGATGATTAACTTTGCAGCTAACCATTAGTATGTTTATTTATATCCTGATTTAGCATAATATGTTGCCCATTAGGGATTTATTACTGATTATTTCAGATATGCAAAATCAAGCAGTATTTATTAATATATACAGCATGTTGATTGCTTGTTAACTTGATCTTTTAGCATTTGGTTAGTGTTTGTTATCAAAATAAATCAATTATGTTTTGTTTTTCCTCAAAGCTCATTGAGTCTCATTTACTGTACCTACTGTGTTTATAGAAATGTATTTAAAATCTGTGAGAAAACATTTTAATGCAGAAATTATGATTTGTGAAACTTGAATTGCATTAATTTAGGATGAAATATATTAAAGCTCAAAACAACATTGATTTTTGTACTGTATGCAAAAATCACAGACTCCTGAAACATTAAATGTCTCGAACGGAAATGTTTATTTAGATAGATTACTTTTCTCAATATTAATTTGTGTTTTGTAGTAATACTAATGTTGATTTATAGTTTGAAATTCAAATATATTTGTATATCTAAAAATTAAGATAGATCGATGAATGGCTGTACAGGTGAGGTGGTTCTGAAATGCAGAGATGATCTGAACGTGCTTTATGCTAATTATTGCATGTACATGCTCTATCATTTGGAATAAGAGTGAACATTTATTGAAAACATTTTTTTTGAGAGTCTGTTTTTCCAAACAATATTAGACTTTATTGACATCCATGCAATAGAAATCAATCGGGCTTAATGCTGTTTGGACCCCAGTGTTCTTCCCAAATGTTCAACAAAAGAAAGTAAGTCAGACAGGCTTGGAACATTGTAAGGTTGAGTAACAGAGTTTTAATCTTTGGTTGAACTGTCCCTTGAAGTAAAAACACTTGCGCAATTATTAGTAAATAAGACCCATTGTTCTAGTTCATACAACAAGAATGCCAACTCTTACGATCAACAACCCCAGTGAACAGCTGATCCATAAAAGCTGTCATTCCTCTTTACTGTAATTGTGCTCAAGAAAGAAAGGGGAGGGAAGTGTCTTTTAATACACTCAATGAGAGCTGGCAGCACATTGTTGGTGCACTTCTGGTAAATCTCATTTGTGTCTCTGGTATAGAATGGTTTGAGACCTCCAGACCTGCGTTCTGACATGAATTGATTGGACATGAGGGATGTGTATGACTTCCCAGACTCTCCTATAGCTCTATAGTTCTTTTCCTCTTTCATTCTTCTGAATGTCTCTTTCTCTCTTTTGTACGGCAATGGCTGAAGGAACACACTGACAGACATAATGGGAGCAATCAGAAAACTATTTTACACTGACCTCTAAACTTGACCATGTGCACAACAGGAAAACAGAAAAACTTTCAAAAAATTCACAATTTCTTTCACTCTGCTTCTCAGAACAAATAGATTATATTTTGTATGATGAAGTAGGATTTGATTTTCATTTGAATTATGGTAAATAGGAGGATGTTTTCTGTGAAAGCCAGTAGACTACGGTATATATTCTCTAAACTATCATATGAACATTTCACCTTATATAGAGATGTTACATTAAACAAACAAGTAGATGTATATATCAGTTCCTTTGTTTAAAGCAACATGTAGATTTATATGAAAAAATAGCAATATTAATTAGTTTCCCTTAAACTGTATCTAATTGTAAAGCCATTACCATTGCAGCACTGAGATTCAGCCATTGAGATCTTGATGTGTTTCCGAATGAGATGAGATACAAAACTCCAAGATCAGCTGATCTGGAGCCGGAGAGCTAAGAAGATCTGAAGTGCTTTGGGTATGCAAATGTGGCATTTTCCTTCAAATGCAATCCTGGAAAAGAATCAGAATAAATATTTTATCGAGGATTTTAGACAAAGGCAGCTGTCAGATCAATATGTACATGAATCAATTCTGAGGCAAATTGCTGTAATTTGTAAGCTAATATTACTGTGTGCTTGCTTTGACGATGCAGTGTTATATATTCTGCATGTTAGCTGCAGGTTGCTCAATTAAACCAATTTCATTCCAGTTCACTTTGATTTTATTTGTACTATAATTGCGACAAGAATATCATTTGCTCGGAAAGACAGGTTGCAATCAAAACCCAAATCAGACGGAACGCAAGAGCGAGTGAAGGCAGGCATGAATGTGAACGTAGCTAGGATGGCATGCATGAAGTAAAAAAAGGTAATGTTGATGTCGGGAAGGGGGTGGATTGACAGGACTAATTAATCGGCGGTGAATCTGAGGGTGCTCTGGAGCAGAAACGAGGTGGAACAAAAAGCATCATTAGCGAAAGATTGTATTGGCACACACTAAGGGTAGTGCTGAGAGAGATACCTGTATCTGCAGACTAATGGCGGCACAATAAGGCATGAGATCCCGAGGGCAGGTCTAGCATGAGGGCAGGCCGTGGGTCAAACAATGAGAGAGCTGCCACACAGAAGGCCCAGTCTACTGTCGACTATATAATGGGGATGGCCTCTGGCCTCAGTTCTTCAATTAATGCATAGTACATGCAGGAACAAAGGGTCTGAATCCTAAACAGGTAGTTCTGGAAGACGTGGGGAGCACAACCACAAAATGATTTACAAGTCACTGTAGAACCGCATAACTTGAGATATTTTATTTAGCACAATGTTTTAGCATTTTGGCAGTTTTCATTCAAAATGACTTAAATGCATTTTAAGGTACACGTTTTTTTGCCAGTGTGTTAACCCATTGTTAATGCCACCAGGTGAGTAAGAACATAAAATGTGAAAATGTGTAGTAGTAAATTGGATGACAGCATCCTGGAGACCTTGCTGTACAAAGACCTTGGTGTTTTTATAGACAGTTAAGAGAACAAAATCTCTGATATTTTTATGATGAAGTCTTTTACTGTGACTTGACAAAAGCATCTGAATTAAAAATTACACCAAGGTCTTTGAAACAGGTTCACTGCTAAATTTCTGCTTTATGTGTTGGTATACTTTAATTTTAAGTACGTTTAAAGGCAAAAGGTGGCAATTTGTTCATATTAGTAAGTCAAATAAATGAAGACATGGTTAGCAATGCAATGAAAAAAATTGTCTGTGCTTTTTCAGTTTTATCTATTCTATAGAGTAGTGGTAGAGATAGTGGATCAAACAAAAGTCAAACTTTTTTCCAAGTCATTTTCCAGTAAAAAAAAAACAATACAAAACAAAAAAAAAATCTTAAACATTCTTAAAGTGAACGTTAGTTATTCAAGGGGGAAAACATGCAACATATTCCACTTAGAAAAGATTTGAAATTAAAATTGTGTTAAGTATTAATACTTATTTTCAGAGAATATACAGCATCTTGAATTAAGCTTAATTTTCTTACCACACTGGAAAAGATTGTCTTGTAAAGCATAAATCCAACAAAACAGAAAAAACGTTAAATAAAATCAAATAAAATAAATTATTTTGGCATTAAAAAATTCTACTTTTTATTTTAAGATCATTGTTAGGGGATTGATTTAATAAAATCAATTTAATTTTGTAATTTAATCAGTCCTTTATTCAGTTATTCGTTATTCAGTCCTTTAAATATTTCATGCTTAGTGATTTATAAAACTTTTTTATGCTCATTTAAGTTTGTTTAACATGGCCATACTTGAACTTTAGAGTAAGCAAAACTATGCAAAATCACAGAAAATGCAGCAAGTTTCCACTTTATCCCTTAAGCACATTTTCATAAACAGGATGCTACTCATGCAAGCACTCAAATCAATGTCAAGATCAAGAACATTTAACAAGTCTTAACAAAAGAGAAGTATTTAAAGTATTCAGTGTAGGTAGCCTGCCTGCATCTGAAGTGAGATGCTGAGATGCTGGTGCTTCAGCCCAGCAACCCTAATCAGAACAATTTTTATTTAAATAAACAGAATATTAACTTCCATATGGTTGAAAGACAAATGAAACTTAAGCATATGCACATTGCAGAAGACGAGGTCACTGCTGAACAAATTAAATAAGGCTGCATCTGCATCTAAAGGAAGATATTTTTCGACTCCTGGGAGTGAGAATAATTTACATTTACATTTAGTCATTTAGCAGACGCTTTTATCCAAAGCGACTTACAATTGGGTGATACATAAAGCGATTCTTCTTAAGACTTCACACAAGGAGGCCTGAACGCTTCCGCTGATGCTTGTTGTTGTATTATAGTGTAACAGTTCTGTACAGGTCAGTTCTCCCTGTAGAATCATATGACAGATTCCAACACAAAGGCGTTTAATAGAGAAAGAAAACGAGTGAATGTTCCATTCTCATTCTTTGTGAAATGTCCACAATGACACATCCTCTCTCTCTTATTCTTTCTCCTTCTCTCTCCCTCTCCCCCTCTATTCAAAGACATGTAATTGCATCATTTTTCAGGACTTTGGCCCTGTCTGGGAGGTGGATTCGCCTCATTCATCAAACTAATGGAGGCAGGAGTGATTGGAAAATACAGGCTTTGATCATGGTGTCGTCTTCTTTTTCCCATCACTCTCCAGCATGCATGTATGTAAACACAGATAATCAACTTCATCCAGCACTGATGGGTGTCATTTACAATGTACAATGCTAATGGCTGAGCCTTTTAAGGTTGTTTAGTAACTTCCCATTTAGATGACACTTTCCATCCGAAATGATTTACAGTAATTGAAGGGACTAAGTTGCAACCTCTTGGGGAAAGCAGTCTCAGTAGGTCTCTAGTCTCAGGGTTAGGGCTGTCACGATATTAGATTTTTCACACCACGGTTATTGTGTCCAAAATAATTCACAATATCGATGTATCGCGACATCTATAGAAACCTTAGGGAATCAGCCAAATTAATTTTTACTTTGTTTATTTAGTTTTTCTTTTTACCCAATGAACATAAGGATACTAATACAAAAATTAGACGAGTAAAGAAAACGCGGTACTTATTAAAATAAATACCCTTTTATTTAAATATATGAAAACAGGAAACCGCTGTTAACAGGTTAATGTAACATTTCCCATTCAATGACTAGTAAAATAATGGCAACTTACTGTCTGGATAATATTGAACATGGTTCTTCTGAGATATATTCATCTGCAGACCCGCCACGGATACTATTGGTTCTTCTTGGAGTAGTGCGGCCCGCGCGCTGCGTCTTCTTCTTGTGTGACAGGTGTCAGTGTTAAGGTGCAATACTGCCACCTGGGAGGTCAACCAGGTACTGGCGCTGGAGTAGGCTATTTGCGTGTCGTGTTATTATAAGTGGCCTGTTCATTTTAAATATCATGGTTATCACCAATACCGGTATATCGTCACACCCTAAATTAACACAATGTCGATATTTCATTATTTTAATATCACGGTTATCGTCGATACCGGTATATCGCGACACTCCTACTCAGGGTACTTCCTAATACTGAACCTGTTACAGTAGCCGTTAGGAGTGCTGTGAGATTTTTGATGCTGGCTATATGAAAAACTCATATTTTAAAAATATTTTTGAAGAAATTGCCAAAAAATATATTGTTTAATGTAGTTTTTTTTTGTTTTGTTACTTATTTTCTCAAATTTAGTTTAGCCATTATTTAAAGTATATTTTCAATCTAAATATGTTTATTTATATTACCCAAAATAATATAAAAATTGTTGTAAAGATTTTATTTCGAGATAATGAATGTATTTTCTTGTGTATTTTGGCAATTGAAGGATTAAAAAATATATTCATTAAAAATATATATTTTTCGTTAAGCTGCACAACATACAGTACAGCATATATTTAAAATTTATATTTATAAATGTTGTCTGTGTGGCGTATATAGACCAACAAAGGCCAAGTCCTTTAAGTGTTCATTTTAAGAAGGCTTAAATGAGTCAGTCTTATTTAAAAGGCATTTTAAAAGCTCAAATTGCTATTATGAAACATAATGCAGGCTCAGGCTGTGGTTTAGATGGTGTTTATTGATTGAGAAACAGGTGATTTAATTAGTTTCACAGCAGGTGAACAGAGAGCCATACACTCAGAATCACTGGAGCTTGTGTTCAATTCTTCCTACTTAGGGAATGTGCAGGTTACACTGGTCACACCTGCACTTAATGCTAGTAACACCCGCTGTACCCCATTTTGTTCCCACCTGATTTTGGATTTGATTCAGCTAAAGGTGCGGGTATGTGTACAGTATGTGACAAAGAGACGGTTGGTTTGGATGGTACCGCAGTTGGTGGAGACTTTTTAACCCCTACTTTCAAAGAAAATCAGCCTCTCAAACACATTAGCACATGGCATCCTATATAATCAAGTCATATCCTTGAGAGAGTGAATGGGCAAGTTGTTGTGTTTCATTGCTAATATTTAGCTTTAAGTGTCCTATTGTATATCAATCATAAATATGTCACATTCATAAAGGAATACTTAAATGTCCTTTCATTTTGTAAAAAACTTGAAACTTCAGCTTTCATGTGGACAAACCGCAAAATAACATTGAAAGTCGAATCAGAAATGTTTCAAAATAGCCTTTTAAAGACTAAATGAGAGATCTGATATTTATAGAACTGTTAGCTTGACATTCAATGTGCATTTCTAACTGATGTGATGCATTTGCATGAATATGTATCCCACCCACTGGGAGATTTTGGCTCTCTTTGTCAGAGTGTCTTGCAATTACAATAATAAAGAGCTTTCTTTATTCACCACGACAGCTGGATCCAATTTTTCAAACCACAAATTGGTCAGTCAAGAGTATCTATTTAAGCAATTTTTGAAACCACTGTTTTTATCTTGTTTTTATTCTCGCCTCTGAAGTCTGTTATTACCGCCAAACCAAGGAGATAGGGAGAGCTAGTGAAATTATGCAGAGAACTATCCCTGCCTCTACAAATTAGCTTTACGCACCCACTGTCTATTTAGACTTTGCAATGGCACTCGGAGGTGTAGAGTTCACAGTCTACTTTGTGCATTTTAATGTCTTATTCAGAACTAACAGCCAATAAACGTTTCTGGGTGAGCAAAGATCATTTGAGAAAAAGTGTGAAGTGGATACTCTTCTCTACGTTATTTTACTGTTGGGAAAACATGATTTTATAACTTCAAACTGATCCAGTTTAGTGTATTGCTCTCTATGAGTATTAATAGGAGATTTGAGTAAAATAAATTCTAATTAATATTTAATAAGAAAAAATTATGTGTTGCCAGGGTCCCTGTACCCTGAGGAGACTGATAAACAAATTCATTTTCTTAGGCATTACAATAGGTATAAATACAACTATTGCAACCTATTGCAACATAGAAGTTCTGTACAGCCTGAAGTGTTCCACTATTTGAACCTTCTTAGTGCTGTTCATGTTAAAGCAATGATTGAAATGGTTATGATAACATTTTTGTAAAAAGAGTGAATAGGTATAATCAACCACGCTTATTCTGATATTTATCTTCTGTATGTGTATCTTTCCATTCTATTTTAATGAAAGGCTGTGATTACTGAAATCACCTAGATAAGATAATAATCATAAATCTGTAATCTACATAGGGTGTTTATGTATCATTTGGTGCTGGCAGCCAATGGGGCCATCATAAAGGGCCCTTGGCTAATAATATAGATTAATTCGTTAGGTCTGACCCTCAGTGTGTCAGGCTTGAATTCCTCCCTCTTCTTTTTGCCTGTTTTTGTCTGTAAGAATATAGCAATTCTCTCATGTTCTGATATATATAAACTTGACACCACCACAACCCCTCATACCATTATGAGGTAGTACATTATGGCTAAATTTGCCTATATAGAACTGTTTTTAAATTGCATATAATCCCCAGCAAGCTTCCGATATATTGTGTGTTTACACAGAGACACAATTACAAGCAACAGCAGATCACATACAAATGTTGATTCGCATGCACAGCGGACAGAAGATAAGACACATGCTGATTGTCATGACAGCTGCAGTTTGTCAGTGTAAAGACGCTGTAGGAGCAGATTTTGCCAGTCACCGCTTTCTTAAGATTGTACGGAATCAGTCTGGTGGATTATTCAGGGCTCTATTAATACCCACTGCTCACTCAGATAACCTAATGACTAGTCAGTGTATAAAATACATAGTGGAGAACTACGTGGGATGCATTTTTTTAGTCTCGCTCCTGCAAGATTCTGGCCTGCTCCTACAAAAAAAACTTAACATAGTACTGCTCCTGCACAGTTTTCACATTTTTGTTCCAGAAAAGCCCACAGGTACACTCTCTTAGGAAAAAAGGTGCTTTCATTGGGGCCCACACCTTCTTAAAATAGTAAATTTTGTACTTTATATCCCCCTAAAAGGTGCATACAGTATTAGTATCTAAACATCTTTTTATTGATATTTTTAATTAGTTTTAATTTTTATATTTTCCATTTTAATTTTATTACAATTTTTTGTTGTGTTTTTTCGTTTATCTTGATGTACTAAAATCACTAAAACTAAACCTGAAATAAAGGTTTCATTAAATTAGTAATTAAAAATAGTTTTATATATAGTTTTAGTCTTAGTTAATTATAATAACCAAGGTTTACATATTAGTACCTGAATGGTAACAATAGTACAGTACCTTTTGAAAAGGTACTGGAAAAACCACCAGGGACAGCATTTGTTCCTTTTTTTTTCTGAGAGTATAGAGGTCTACACATATTTTTAGTCCCTCTCCCATAAGATTCTGTCTCGCTCTGGTGCCATAGGCTATTTTTTTCCAATCCCCTCTACACACACAATGCTTCAGTCCTCACCTTGTTGCATTTGTCACAGCAGACGAAGGAAGCTGCTTTCCCTTGCTGCCACCCACAATTGAAAAACATTGAGAATATCCAACCCTGCACCTGTAAAACGTTTATTTTTGTTGCTCAATAGATATATAACACAAATAACGTTCTGTACCTTAAAAACATTAAATCCATTTGAGTAACTTTTATTTTATCTTTAGCTATTTGCATTTTGCAGGAGTCATTTCTTTATCCCGCTTCTCAAACACATCAATATCTTCCCTCCCGCATCCACACTCAGCAATTCAAAACTTTGCTGCATCAATTCCTGCTGGATAGTTTTGTGTATTTATAGGTATGTGTATCATGAACACTGGCATGTTAATTTGTGGGTAGGCACAGAATCAGTTGTTTTAATAATATTAGTCTTCACATAATCTACACACACTCCCTCTAAATGTTAAGTGCTGTCTCACCTTTCTTAAAGTTTGACAGCTGGTGACCTCTTAAGGGCAAACTCCTCCGTCTGTGTGAGGATGTGGGTTTAATTTACAGTTATTTATGTATATTATCAGGTGTTCCTTTTTATTGCTTGAGTGCTGCTGTAATGTGGGCTGTTTTATGAAACACTTTCCCTTGAGTATCCAACAGCTGTGAACTGACTGATGTCTGAGTAATCGTTCTGCCTTTATTGCCTGGCCATGTACACTAGTGATTTGAGTTTTCTGAATTGATCAAAACATACCATAAACTCATATGTTTATATGCAATTCTCTCAGCTTTGGCTGACAGACGGAGATAGGGCTTGAGAGTTGAACTCAGAGCCTGAGGTTTTTTACTGCTGTATCTGTCAGCAGCTCATGCTTGCAAAACAACAGCCTTTTTGTGTCTGTTTTCTCCTTGTAAGTCTTTGCACCCTTGAAAAGGGATTTGGTCTTGAGGCATGCAAAAATCAACATGAAATCGAAATTGACCCTGTTTGATTTCCTTGTTTGATGTTTCTTGTCTCATTTTGCACTATGCATCAGAACACGGTTTTAAAGTAATCTAAAGTAATCGTAATCTGTCAACAAAACCTTCTTAAGACTCTTTTGGCCTCTGTCACTATGTCTTTTTATTTTATTTATTTACTCAATATTTATTTAGCTCAGGGATTGTCAACCAGGGGCCCAGGACCCATTAGGGGCCTCAGGGTGAAATTGCAGTGTATGAAATCATTGTTAATTGATTAAATAGCTTAAAAAAAATGCATACAAATACATTTTTGCTTTGTTTTTTTTGTTTATAGTATGGGTCCGTATGAGCATCTGTGTGACCAACGTGATCTCATGATAATTCGTATGTATTTTACGTAACATGTGGTTCTATAAAACGTACATTTACTTACGTTTTTACAGGCACTAAAACGTACAATACTGACGTATTTTCAGCATTTAAACGTACAAAACTGATGTATTGACGACACCTAAAAATGAATCCTTATGAATATTGAAATCGCGGCATTAATTTTATTAGTTTTTAGTTGTCATATGAATTAGCTTGTTTTCAATTGCATTATTAAATTATACTGTACAGAAATGTTTAGGTTTATAAGTAGGAGTGGGATTAGAGTATTAAATATTTTAATGCTATGTTACTAAAATGGTTATTTTCCTGCATATTTCGGTCATTTGCATTTTATATCCTTTTATATTCGCTATAAAATGGGTAGGTTAAGGGGTCTAAAAATCTAAATTGCCTATTAATAAAATTATAAAAATGCATATTCGCTGTAAAATGGATAGGTTTAGGTTTGGAGGTAGGTTAAGGGGTCTAAAAATCTAAATCGCTTATTGATAAAATGATAAAAATACATTGATACGAATATCTTAATGATATAAAAGATATGTAAATATTTGTACGTTTTTTAGCTAAAAATACGTATCGATTTGTACGTTTTAAACATTGAAATACATCTCAATTGTACGTTTTAGCATCAATAAAAACGTACAAAAATGTATGTTTTGTGCTTGTAAATGTTGCGTATTAATACCTACGTATAAACATGAGACCAGGCTGGTGTGACAAATGATGTCTGTTTACTAATTTAAAGCATGTCTTATCAAACGTTTATCGCGTTTTATTACCATTTTTATATTGTTTTGTGTTGATAAGCCAAGAATACATAGTCCAGTATCACAAAATCAGATGGTTAATGACAATACATAAGGATGAAAAACTACTTTGCATTGCTGTATTGAAATTTGTCACCTTTAACACGGGTCTGTAATATATAATGGAGGTTGGGAGTTTGTGTGTGATAAAATATCCAATCAAGGCCTTTGTATAAGAAGAATGCTTTGTATTTGTGTACGCTAGATTCATGGGTCTAATTAGCGTCTGACCTAGGTTGAGTACCCAGTATCTTATACATGTTCATGCATGCCAATGCTGATATCCAGAGGCAAAAAAAGAAGCCAAACATGTCAACACATGACAAGGTAATTAATAAATAAAGGAATAGATTTCCTCACTGTTCCCTGAGGATGTCTGTTTTTCTTTGTGAAGCATTGAATACATTGATCTCACATTCTTAATTCATGTGATAGATGAATAGTAAGCCCTATTTAATGCTCATTTTCAGTCACATGAATACCTGTTGCTTCTTTGAGCAGAGCAGCCTCTGTCTAAAGCCTTCCATCTTAAATTAAACACTCTCTGGGAGACAAGCCTGGATCAGAGTTACCATAGCAACAGGTTATCTGACTTAACAAGGTCCAGCTTAGAATTAGACAGAGCTGAAACATCATTGCACCATAAGATAGAAGGAGAGAGTAGGGATGAGTCAGAGTGTCAAAGTTAAATGTAAAAGTATTTTAAAATTAATTGCTTATTATTTGGATATTTTCAGATATTTTAATTTAATACTCCAGAAATATTGTGAAATATTACTATTTAAGATTACTTTTTTTCTGTCTTAAAGGGATCATATGATGCTGCTAAAAAGAACATTATTTTGTGTATTTGGTGTAATGAAATGTGTTTATGCGGTTTAAGAAATCGCACCATGTGACCCCTTTAATATATCTAAAATGTAATTTATTCCTGTGATGACAAAGCCAAAATATTGGAATTTATTTTGGCTTCAGTACAATGTCAAAATTAAAGAAAGTTATGTGATTTTACATAGTGTCATGCTTTTCTACAAATTTTAAATGGGTCTAGAGATTGTACTGTAAATATAAATGTGAAAATAGTATATATCTGCATTTTTATTTTCGGAAGGGAGTCTCTCTTAAGGAGGTGATGTATTTGGAAGTAATATTTGGCAGCAGAAAGGTCCTTAAAGCAATAGTTTACCTAGAAATGAAAATTCTGTCATCATTCAAGCATGCCAGCAGCCATATCACCCTGCAGCCCAAGACTGGTTGCCCGCTGAAGCTAAGCAGGGTTGAGCCTGGTCAGTACCTGGATGGGAGACATCCTGTGAAAACTAGGTTGCTGCTGGAAGAGGTGCTAGTGAGGCCAGCAGGGGGTGCTCACCCTGTGGTCTGTGTGGGTCCTAACGCCCCAGTATAGTGATGGGGTCAAAAAGCACCGTCCTTCGGATGAAACGTTAAACCTAGGTCCTGACTCTCTGTGGTTATTAAAAATCCCATGGCACTTCTCGTAAAGAGTAGGGGTGTAACCCCGGTGTCCTGGCCAAATTGCCGCCACTGCCCCTTGTCAATCATGGCCTCCTAATAATCCCCGTCCACTTGATTGGCTCTATGACTCTCTCTCCTCTCCACCTGTAGCCGGTGTGTGGTGAGCGCACTGGCGCCGTTGTCCTGTGGCTGCCGTCGCATCATCCAGGGGAATGCTGCACACTTGTGGTGGTTGAGGAGAGACCCCCCCACATGATTGTAAAGTGCTTTGGGTGTACAGCAATTAGGGCTGGGTAAAAAATATCGATATTTCGATATTAATCTATTCTCATTTTTATGGAACAATTTCGATTCTTAAATCCCAAGAATCGAATAGTCTAGCCTGTTTTCAGTTAATGGATGGAATAGCACACCTCCCATCCAATATATCGCAATAAGCATTGTGCTTTGGTACTTTTAATAAGAAACATAGTCTCGGATTTCAAAGTCTGTCCATTGTATTGCAGTATTCAAACAATAAATGCCGTTTTGGCGCTGTTTAATGTGGAGTGACAGATCGCTGTAGTGCCTCAGTTCAACAGACGCGGCAGCGCGAGGGGCACGTGAACTGATCATTTCCTCCACATTAATACCAGTTTCAGCACAAAATAAACATGACTAAACATCCGAAGGTAAGTTAAAAGAAAGAGTACAACTTTACAATCCGTATCCTGTCTCATGCAATCGCTCAATCAGTGTTTCAGCCACGCAAAGACGTCAATATAACGTCTTGTAAACAATGCCACGTAACGTCACATTTACCTCAGAAAAACATATTTGGTGTCCATATACTCATTAGTCAGCTGAAAAATAAACTGTAGAGAGGGGCATGTTGCTAAATATATGCACCATATAACATCTTCATTATAAATTTTACTGTTATTTACTGTTTAATTTATGTTTGAATAAATCCATCGTTTTATGACAGCCACCATTTAAATGTTTATAGCCTATAACAAAAAAGAATTGAAGTAGAAATATTATGTAATTATAACTATTATTTAAAAAATTAAAAAAGTATAATTTTAGCAGTTGTGTAGCCTATAAATCAGTTTTAACCTTCAATATTATAGTAATGTAGCTAGTACTAACTGACTCTCGTGTATATTTTACAGCATTAGTTGAGATTTTTTTTCACTTGAGAAAATGTGCAATGTAGCCTACTGTACCTGATATACAGTGGGTACGGAAAGTATTCAGACCCCCTTAAATTTTTCACTCTTTGTTATATTGCAGCCATTTGCTAAAATCATTTAAGTTATTTTTTTTTCCTCATTAATGTACACACAGCACCCCATATTGACAGAAAAACACAGAATTGTTGACATTTTTGAATCGAATTGGTAATCGAATCGAATCGCAAGCTTCTGAATGAGAATCGAATCGAATCGTGAAATTTTTGTCAAAACCCAGCCCTAACAGCAATACACAATAAAGCGCTATATAAATGCATCATTCATCATTCATTCATTCATTTACCCTCATTTTGTTCCAAACTTGTATGACTTTCCTCCTTCTGTGTAACATGAAAGAAGAATTTTTTTTTTTTTATCCATGCGATTAAAGTCAGTGAAGTTGTTTGGACGCCACTGACATTTATTGTATGGACAAAGACAGTAGAACGGTTATTCAAAATGTCTTCTATTGTGCTCCACTAGTCAATTGTGCAGATTTTGCACATCCCTAGGGGAGAATTGATTTCCAAAATTAGTTGTCCTGTAGTTTTTCCATAATGGTCAAGAGTTTATGCATGACTCATTTGCAGCAGATCCCTGTCTGTTTTGCTGTTGTTTATGCTGTTGCGGATTGACAGCGATCAGTAGGTGTTTGATTCAAGAGTCTGAATTCAATCCTGGACCATCAAAGACATCCTGCTCTCCCACAAATCTCAGTGTCAGGGAATCAATTCTCATTGGCTTTCAGCTGATTGTTTGTTGCACGTATTGATGGGTAGACAGAGAGAGAGGCATAGACAGATGGAGAGAGAGAGAGAGAGAGAGAGAGAGAGAGAGAGAGAGAGCATGTTTATGATTGTTCAGAGGAGATCATTCAAACTGTTAGAGTGTGTGACAGACTTAAAACAGTACAGAACAGAATTATGGATGAGGGTAGATCCCAAAGGTATAACGGTGAGATGCCCAGACGGACTGTTTATAACCTAGTTAGTGCTTTACGACTGCGCCCGGTTCAATTCACTTGATCAAAACCATTTAACAGTCTTTCTTTATGACGTCCATTCCCACATTTCAAGCATAACAGGGCTGTTTCCATCTCTCTCATCTCTCCTCCCATCTCTCCTCCACCTGCTTAAACAGCTCTTGACAGTGCTGCACGGGTGGCGGTATCATTTCTCTGCAGATTTCTGTTTATTTGTTTTCTCTGGCAGTGATATTTCATGCGATGACACAGGGTAACCGCTTGCATTTCCTCCTTTCATCGACTCTTCCTTCCCTGAGGAATAAAAAACACATTATTCAAATGTTTGCCTTTAATGGAGCACCCTGTAGTCATTAAAAAGAGAAGCAAATTAGACAATGTTCTTATTTTAATTCTATTGTGTACATTTAGAGTATCTTCATGTTTTGTTTATTGCCTGGCTTAATTTAAAAGTGAAACTGTGGCTATTAGCATGGAAAGCAATTTACTTGGTCTGTCAATAATGGAAAAGCCTAGCCGCACTTTCTCTGCGTTTGTCTCCAAGGATTATTGGTGGTTTGCCAGTAAACTTTGCTTTTGTCAGAACGCTGTCATGTGCATGAAATGTGTGTAGATACATAAACAAACCCACGGGGTGGTATGTGTGAGCAGGCAACATGGGAAGTGGCTCTATTCAGGTGTCTTTGACAAACCTAACCAATATTGACACCCGTTGTGTTTTGCTTTCTTTGTTAGCATGCATCTCTGAGGCGAACATGACCGGTGCAAGCATTCCTCCTGGCCGAAAATTGGCAAATGCGCTTTTGTGAGTAGCGCATATTGATTTTATTTCAGTTGTGCAATCTTTGTCAGGCATTATTCTGAAGACAAATGTTTCTGAGTCGTGGGGGAACTGATGTTAATGCATTCACCTTGCACTCGCAGCAATAAAGAAGACGTGTTTGTACCTGTGTGCATTTCTCTCCATTCTCCTAAACCAATGAAAGGGCCAATCAGAACTCACTATAGCTCCCTGTTGACCAATCACTGAGAGTCTCACTGTGTTGAACAATATTTCATCCCAAATGATACTGCATTCCATCCCTAGCACTCTAGTTTCACCTCGTACACATGTTTTTGTCTGGTTTCGTGGGGTGGGGTGTAATGAACAAATTCATCCGTGTTGTTGCTCTCTTATGATATCATTTGGCGTCCCTGGATTATATTTGGTCAGGCCATAAGCCTTCTTTTGAGAGGAAGCATGTTTCAAGCGAAGCATCTTTCTCCTGTGTAAGGCTGTTGACCCTGAGTGAATGTGAGTTTAGACATCAAACTTTCATAAGACCTATTCCTCCTCAAATTGACCATGAGATTTTCCCATCTGGAAAACCGAGTATTTTTTATTTTCTTTATGCCTTTTTGAACCTACAGCTGAGAAAGTGAGAACTGATCTTTGCACAGCATCTTTCAAGGGCACAGCCTTTTTCACGAGCTGTTTAATTCTGAACTTCAGAATCATTATTCATTATGAAAAAGCAGAGGGAGAACGTTGCTGGTGCAACTGACATGTTTAGGCTCATGTTTGTCCTTTTTAGTGTTGTTCATATTTTTACCAGAACACAATATTTGCACTTTCTTGCAAGCTGCAGCAGTAAGAAAATCAATTAAATCAATGCAGAACTGAAACAGACAGGGTTTTTTTTCCCCCCTTTCCGAAACAGGCAGGTTATGTGATGAGGCGAATCAGGAAAGAAACACTGCAGATAGCAGACTGGATTTCATTTCAAAGTGTGCATCCACTTCAACTGATGCATTTATTCCTTTATGCTTCTTCTGCCAGTGAGAATTGAATTATGGAGGTGTTTTGAAATGTTTTGTTATTGCCATCTGAGAGCGATATATATACGTGCTTCCACTCACCAAGAACATATTTATTTTTTCCTTTGCCACAGGTCTTTATTTGTGTACACACATCCATATTTTGATGGACAGCTCAAATCCCAGCTCAGTTCTCATCAGCCCTTGATTTGGCAGCTTTGCCCACCTTTGCAGTGGGCACGCATTATTGAGGCAAACAGGTACAGAGGGCAGGCCGTAGCAGACCTGGGAGTGCATGTAATGTTAATGAAAACAACTGTGCAAAGTTTACAGAAAGACATATATTTGAGGAGAACCTTGTGAATGATAATTTTTTTATTGTTGCATTTATGTATTTGGAAGATGCATAGATGCATTTTATCAGTCCTGGCGATCAAATCCATGACCTTGGGAACACTATGCTATCTGAGCTCCATTAATTGTTAAATGATAATGGGGCACAGAAAAGGCTAGATGTTTTTCTTTATCAAGGCAATGCATCGATCCGCTAGCATTTCTTAACATTTTACAAGGACTCATGTATGATGCATGTGTGATGAAATGATAGAAAGAAAACGAATGGGTTTTTTATAGAAAATCACTGCTTAGAAAGTGCTGCTGCTCGTCTTGTTCAAGGTTCACCACAGCTGGAGACGGGACATTGCAATCAGTGCTCAAAAGCTGGAAGAAATGCAACTGCTTTCAACCAACAATTTCACTTATATATAGCCAGATAACGGTCACGATTTCTGGAAGTCTCTTAACAAAAAGCAGGAATTTGTGAGCTATTAAATGCTGTGGACTGTCCTATTGATTTTAGTTTGAAGACAACAACACAAATTGACCAAGAGAGACAGTTTGGTAGAATAGGTCAGTAATAATTTTGAAACAGATCAATACTATTAATTTTAATGACCCCCTTATGTAATTACGTTCTTGTGCATCTACACTCTAAAAAATGCTGGGTTGTTTCAACCCAATGTTGGGTCAAATATGGACTAACCCAACTGTTGGGTTAAAAAGTTATTGATAAATTCAATAAATTTTGAATAGCTGATAGTTTCTAAATTTTGAATAAAATTAAATGCAAAGACTTAAAAGAAAGAACAACTGTACTGTTTTGTAGATTTTATCATTTACATGTGAAATAACAGCAATCAGATACACTCCAAAGCAGTTCTAGAATTGTGAAAAGTGTTTTTATGGAATCAGCATGAAATGGCGCATCTTTTCTTTTCTCATACCCAAAGACTGGAGCTAGAAGGCGGACTGTCAGTCCGTTAAATAAAACTAAAATTCAGTTCCATCTTAAAACATTTACACTGTTAATGAAGTTAAATTGGGATGCATTTTACACTTTCCTTAATGTGGTAGTCTAGCAACAGCAAACAAACAGCAGTTTTCACCAGCTCAGCTTCAAAACAGTCTTGCTGTAGTGAAAAAAATATAAATTGACAGTCAAATAACAGAACTCAGAGTGTGAGTAATAGGTGAGCTCATTGTGAACTCAAACTATACTCATACTGTGATCCTCACAGTGTGAGTAATAGGTGAGCTCATTATGAACTCAAACTATCCTCATACTGTGATCCTCACAGTGTGAGTAATACATGAGCTCATTATGAACTCAAACGATCCTCATACTGCGATCCTCACAGTGTGAGTAATAGGTGAGCTCATTATGAACTCAAACGATCCTCATACTGTGATCCTCACAGTGTGAGTAGAATATGAGCTCATTATGAACTCAAACGATCTTCATACTGTGATCCTCACAGTGTGAGTAATAGGTGAGCTCATTGTGAGTTCAATCGATCCTCATACTGTGATCCTCAGGATCAAATTGTTGACTGGGTAGTACACTTGCAGTTATTACGTCTTGATTGTCGTTCCTTAAGTGATGCTGTCTCTAATTTTGTAGAACAGTAATGTTATTTTTATAAGTCTACATGTTGCTTAATAAAGCTAAATAAAAAGATAGTTGTATTATTCAAAAGCTGTTGTGCACCCCATGTAAACCTCCTTTTTCTAACCTACTTTGCCTCACATTTTCAATTCATTTACCATTGAAGTTGGATCATGTGCTACTGTATGTTCTCTCCTTGATTCATGGTATAAAGTGATGGTGGTGAAGGAAGCGATCCCAGTTTCTGCTTAATAACGTCACAGTTTTTGCAGTGGAAAAGATGTCACAGTACAAAAAGGCATAAAAATGCTTTGAAGGTTGAGATGAAGAATGAAGGGATCAAAAGCTGTCTTCTTCATGAAATCAGGAGTTTCAGTTGAATAAGTCAGCGAGGCTCCCTTTTCTTCCTTGTCGTTGTAGAACAGGATTGCAGTCATGGAAACTCCTGTTGTTCTGATCTATTGCAAGCAAGAGAGAAAGAGTTGCAATATAACGTACTGCAGAAAGCAAGGGAATTTGGTTATGACTTTGGGGATTACCCTGTACTAACATATATAAATTCATAATATGATGTTATGGTCTGGGTTTGACTGGTTGCACAACAGGAAGCATAGATTGAAAAGCAATGCACTTGCACTTGTTTCAATGCACTTGCTCTTTCCAGCATAGTGCAAGACTGTGATTCACTCCCTTGGACTGAAGCACATGTGGTGCATGTGCTGTGCTGCACATCCGAGTGCAATTCAGTAGAAGAACTCGGATCAATATTTTTTTCATGTTGATGTAAAGAACCACCAAGACACTCTCTATTGTTTTGAAGCATGCATGCAAGCGGCGTTCCAACCTCCAGCTGTTTTTTTTTTATCTTTTCCAGCATCCGATGTGTACTTTGAAATGCAGCTTGAGCAGGAAAATTAGTTTTTTTGTGTTTCATCTATTTGTGTCTGACATAGAAATACACTCCCACTATCTCTTTCTGTATAGAATGCACCTATATTGAACCTGGACAGGATGTTTGATAAGGAACGTTTTTGATCAGTCTCCTGCAATGTGGTCTTATCGCTTCATTACTGCCTGCGGTTAGTCCAATATCTACTCCCTAAACATGAAAGCCAGTCTGTCCCTCTGCAGGTGTTCCTATCTCACATAATGTAGATGTTCCACTGTGGCCACTGTCAAGATTCACAACCAGATATCCAACAATTGCTATTCCATTTCATTGACAGGTTGTGATTTCATTGCATTTCTACCCACAGGACTGCATTTCTTAGGAATTCTGTACTATGTACTGTCCCTGCAACCGAAAGGGATAGTTCACCCAAAAACAAATATTTTGTCATCATTTACTCATCCACATGTCGTTTCTATTTTTTTCTTCTGTGGAACATAAAAGAAGGTATTTGGAAAAAAAATTCTCAGTGTTTTTTGTTCATACAGTAGATATAGTCAATGGTAACAGTTTGGGTTACCAAAGTTCCCAAAAACAGTACCCAAAAACAGTTTGGGTTACCAAAGTTCTTCAAGATAACCTCCTTTGTTATCTTCAGAAGAAAGAAATACAGGGCGAGTAAATGATGGCGGAATTGTCAAAAGATGAACTATCCTTTTAAGATTGCATTATTCCATAAATGTGTTTAAAGTCAATCGTTTCCACCGACCCCATTTGTGCTGCACTTTGTTCTCTATTTTGGTATCAGCAAAGATGCAAGAAGTGTGACTCTGACAGATGCAAAGTTATCTTTTTACGTTGCTACAGGAAGCAGAAATTCTAATTTTTGAAGAACTCAAAATGTCTTCTGAAAAGTTGAAAATCAACTTTTAATGTTTCTTTGTTTCACAAAAGTACTTTTTTAAAAGAGTGTCCTTGGCTCTCTGTGCGCCATGATTGAGCTTATAATTTTTTGTATGCAGACCAAGAAGATTTGTTTATTTTCATCACAGTAATTTTTCTGCATTCTTTTGTCTTTTTTTTCTGCAGGCAGTGGAAACGAATCTAGCATCCAAAGATAGTCACTGGGTGTACGCAAATGAGGTAAGCACACATTCATAATATGTTTCAGAAAAGAGGGATCGACTTCGAAGCTGTTGGCAGTCAGTTCCTGAAAACAGCCCAAATTCAGTCTGCTGTCGTCATATCCAATTTCAACTTACAGTGTTTGATATGTGGCACATCTCTCATTCAGTATGTAATATGCTGTCACCATGCTAGAGCAAAGCTGACAGTGGATTATTGCACTGGCACGACTCTGAGCCACCGTTTTGCTCTCCTTATTCCTCTCTCTCCCTCACTCTGTTGACTGAGGACTGGATGTGGAAGCAAGACCTAATGAGAGTCTGGCCCTACAAGAACCAATGAGAGCTGAGCACAGCAAGTCTAGCCCAATAAGAACTGAGTGCAGTACTCAATAAGACAGAGAGCATGGCTGTGGGCTGAATGGCATAAAAACTCTGATTCTGTTAGATGTGTTGACACCAAGAGAAAATTCTACACAATAAGACAAAAAAGCATCAGACAGTGTATTTTTATGCACAGAGAGAGAGAGAAAGAAAACTTTGCTTTTACATTGCTTCTCTGGGACTACCTGACAATATGACAAAGTCATACTTGAGTTTAAAATTTACAGCACACTACAAGCTTATACAAAAACACTTTGTCTATCTCTCTGTATCCATCTACACTACATGGCCAAACAAATATGATTTCAAAACCATTCACATGGAGAAGAGGCATCCCTTACCTTACCTATATAAGAGCTTTCACTCTTCTGGAAAGGTTTTTCAGCAGAAAAAGGGTTGTGATCCCATTTGGACACATTTAAAAAAGGCAATTCCAAAAAATGGCAAAAAGATATGAGTATCAGAGGTGCTCTCTTTAATACAGTGAAAGTGGATGGGGACTAGGAGTGTTAAAAAGGACAAAATGCACCATACAAGCATAATAAAAGTAGTCCATATGACTTATGATATAATTCTATCTTCTGAACCCATATGATAACTTGGTGTATGAAAACACCAGTTGTCATTCAGTTAAAATATTACTTGGAAAATATGAAAATGTGTACTTTCACTGTATGAAAAAAGCTTAGACATTTAGCTAAGCATCTCCTTTTGTGTTCCACTGGAGCAAAAAGTCATACAGGTTTGGAAAGACATGAAGGTGACCAAATTATGTTTCATTTTTGGAAAATGGCTGCAGGTATGTGTGTTTGTCTATGAAGACTGCATTAATTTTATGCACTTTCTTGAAATAGGTTTAGCAAAACCTGCTATTCCGTAGGGGATGGCCACGTCAGGCCATGTAGTGCATCTCTCTGTCTTTTTCTCTCTCTTCTAGTATATGACCCTGTATCGTGCTGACTAAACTTGCTTCAGGCATATGAGACATTAAGTCATAGGATCTGCCCACTTATTCCATAAAGAGCATCCAAAACATGCTGTCATGCTCCACTTCAATCAGCACACACTTTTCAAGATTGGAAAAAAAAAAGTATAAAAAAAAAAAAAAAGGTAATTTTCTCACAAGAGTGCACTTCTCATAAAATTGACTGTAACGATATACAGTACGTGCACTCTTAGTTACTAGACGTGAAATGTAAATGTTCTAACGTATGTAAATTATATAGGGCTCTTTTACTGTAGTGGTTTTGTTTTTTAATATGTGTCTCTAATCCTAATCCTGTTTTCAGCTCTCCTCATTTCATATTTGCTCATTTGCATAGTCAGGTTTCCGTGTGATCAAATTAAAGCACAGTCACATTCAACCTAGAAATGGTAAAAGAGAGAAACTCGCGATGCATTACCTCGAGGCAGGAAAGGTTTAAATGTTCACTGAGTCACATTGCTGTGATGCTTCTGTCTATCTCTTATTCTGAATTGAAGCTGAGTAATTTGCTTGTGCCTTGACACAAAGCCGACATGAAGGTCACCACAACACCAAAGAACACAAATTAAGCCTCTGCAGTTTTCATCCATCAAGGTCATGGCAGAACGTCTGGTAAAGTTCATTCATTTTGAACTGGACTTTGTTTATTAGTGTTTAGAACACAAAGTCCAGTTCCAAATGAATGATTAACATAACAAGGATGATAAATAAATAATTTTACTGGAAATAATTGAAATGAAACATGGGGGGTTTAATTTGTTTTCCCTGTAATGTCATCGCTTCATTAAGCCCAAGCTCCTGTACAGATGTATCTTCAGTTATTTTCAGGGGTTATGACCATTAATAGATGTCAGAATATTCTTTTACTTTCACAAGCGCTTGAAGTTTAATTAAATGACAGATTTCATGCAGTATGTTCAGGGAT
Source organism: Sinocyclocheilus anshuiensis (assembly GCF_001515605.1). NCBI lineage: Eukaryota > Metazoa > Chordata > Actinopteri > Cypriniformes > Cyprinidae > Sinocyclocheilus > Sinocyclocheilus anshuiensis. The sequence continues at coordinate 102,612 of NW_015554055.1, forward strand.
TCAAACATCTGCAGTGATTTAATTAGAGACAGTGACATCAGAAGTCCTGACTCTGCTTAATATCACCTTGATCAGTTGATCAGTAAAATGTTTTATAGTCATGAATAAATTAATAATTAATACCTTCACCAGGGATGTGTATCAGAGATCATTTATATGGTGGGCTGGCCTGTTTTGATTTAATGTGTTTGGAGGTTGCTTATGAACTCCCAGCATTCCACACTGTGAGTCATCTCAGCACTGTGATCTCTGTATATTCTCCTGCTACCTTTTTTTTTTCTTTTTCTTTTTTTGTCCAAACACCAGCATTTAGACTGCTTCCAAGATTATAGAAAGATATTTTGTAAGATCAAAGTCATTGTATGACCTGAATGTACTCCATTTATAAAGGTCAGTGAGTCAAAAGCTCATTTCTAAGTCCTGCGTTGTTTCTTAGAAAATAGAGGAACTGTTTAGGCATGCTGTAATGCAGAATTGCATTTCTAAAAGAAATTAATTATTTCTTTTTTTTTTACAGCAAGGATATATTAAATTGATCAAAAGTGACAGTAAAGACACTTGCAATGTTTAAAAAGATTCTTGTTTTGACCAGTATTATATAAAAAATTGTCTTAAATTGTGTAATATGGTTAAAGTGATAAAGTGAAAGTGACTCAAAAACAAAATGAATGTCTGCTCTCTTTTTTACAATGAAAGTAAATGAAGGCCAAGGGTTATCAAGCTTGCTCACTAAAATGCAGCATACAAGCATCATCCATATGACTCTTATATATCTAATATTCTGATCCCATATAATAGCTTGTTATGAGAAATAATGCAGGCTGTCATTCACTGGAAATATCACTTTAATAATCTTGCTTGAACATCTTGGTCACTGTTCACTTTCATTGTACTGAGAAAGGCAAGCCAGAAAGTCATACAGGTTTCTAAAGACATGAGAGTGTGTAAATGACAAAGCTATTTTTATTTTTTAGGCAAGGCAAGGCAGGTTTATTTATATAGCACATTTCATACACAATGGTAATTCAAAGTGCTTTACATAAAAGGAAGTAAAATAATCATAAAAAATAATCTCAACAATAAAACAAGGAATTTAAAAACTTTTAAAATTATTTAAAAATTGATTTAAAATGAATTTAAAACAGTTAAAAATAGAAAATGATTATATATAAAATACAGTGCAATCAGTTCGGACAAAGCACAGTGCTCATTCAATAAATGCATAGCTAAACATATGAGTTTTGAGTCTGGATTTAAATGTGGCTAATGTTTTAGCACATCTGATCTCTTCTGGAAGCTGGTTCCAGCTGCGGGCGGCATTCTGTAATAGCTAAAAGCAGACTCCCCTTGTTTTGTGTGAACCCTTGGTGTTTCTAGCTGACTCGATCCTATTTACAACTGATGAGTAGTTTACACTTTAGATTAGGGGATGCAGAAAGTGTTGTAAATGCCTTGTATACACCTACAGATCATTTGTAACAGGTTAGAAAAAGCTACAAATTATGTGTAACACATTTACAAGTGATGAATAGTTTACTCTTTAGATTAGGGGATGCAGAAAGCTTTGTAAATTATTTATTCATGCATTTACAAAACAGGTTTTGAATACTGTGTAGTGTGTACTGCAATGCAAGGGCTGACTGGTGAGGGTGTAGACAGATGTCTTCTCTGATACACGTGGAGTCTTTTTAACACTGAGATAATAGTACAATGTTGACATTTCAATAAGTGATTAATAATATATTAACTAGTAACTTGTTAACCATATACTAAGGATCTGTTTGATTATTTCATGATATGCTATTTTTTAAAGATAACTTATGACAGATTTGTAAATCGTTAGCATATTACTTAATAATCATTTGTGAACGTAAAGTCATTTACACTTTTGTAAATGATTAGTTCATCATTATCTAATCACTTGTAAATGATTTATAACTTAGTCTACAAAACATAGATAAAATATTAACATACCACTTATTAATCATTTATGAACACATAGTTATGTTTTGTAAATGATTAGTTCATCATTAACTTATCACTTATAAATGACTTACAAATGAACTTTATTATAAAGTGTTGCCCTTTTTTGTGACAGTAGGTTTTAATATGTCTGTTTTCACACTTTACACCTTTGTGTATGTGTGTATGTCTGTCTCTGAGTGTAGGAGGTTAGTGACACAGAGATCATGGAGCTTGTCCACAGCGCTCTGGGCCGGATGACAGTGATCCGGCAGATCTTCCCCCTGTGGAGGGACACCAACATCCGCTGCATGAGGAACAACCATCGCATCTCCTCACTGCTTTGCGACCCACAGGAAGGGTACCTGCAGTCTCTAGAGGTACGTTTCTTAGCAACGTTTTTTCAGAGCGCACTGAATTCACATTCATTCATCAGAAATAGATCTGCAGGTCAAGGTCAGTTCAGGTCATTTTAGTGCAGTTTCAGCATCAGATGGCCTATTTTTGTGGTATAATCTATTTCAGATATACCTGCAATGAGCACATTAAAACAAAACCAAACCGACTTTAGTCAGTTGCTTCAGACAGTCTGTAGACCAGAAGTGCTAGCTGTGCGAGACGATGATAAGCTGCTAAAACCAGAATGATTTACAACTAGAAATCTCAATTCTGTGGCCTTTTACTAAAGGTTATTTTGTATTCATAGCACAATTAAGATACATGACAGCTGCTTTCTTGCAGCAAAAGAGTTCATTGCACTGTGTTAGTGAGATTTACTCCAATAGTTCAAGTCTGAATTTATCTATAATTGTCTTTTCATTATAGCTTTGCATTTGCGGTTTGGAAGTATCTGCAAGGCTGCATAATGACTGCAGTAACTGTCATGTTTATTTTCTTTGTTGTATCGCTTCATTTCTCTAGAATCTTAATTCAAAACAAGGTTATGCACGACTGATTCAGATTAGGTGCCTGTGCCCTGATGCTTTTACCCGTTAACAAATATTATCTTGTTAAGTCACAGACGGTACACTGTAATTATGAAAACGTTCCCTCTCCCTTACACAACATTAAAACACTGTATCTGTGTCTGGCTCTATGAAAACCTTGTTTGGGTCTTAGAATCCATTTTCCTTTTTTTAGAGCAGATGGCAAATCCATGTGTCTTTTCTCTGGGGCTCACTGTCTCAATAATTCATGAATAAAGGGGGTTACGTACCAGCTAATGCCAAAGCAGCACCACAACAGGACAAATGAGTTCTTTACAGAAAGGATGAGGAGATGTGCGAGATGTTAGGAGCCACAGGGATGCCTCTCGCCCCTCAATTGGTGCTAACGATACACTGAAAGTTGAAGAGTAAGAGATTGAATCTGTGCTGTGGCAGATTAGTTTTAATTAACTCAAGAAGTTGCAGCATTGTGATTCCGAGCCCTCGGGCCACGGGTCTCTACGCGCCATGCTGACAGTTCACGCAATGCTGAATAAAAGCTCAGTGGGTGGCGTGCTTTTATCTGTCTAATTGATGTCCTAATTTTGTTGTTTTGTTTTGTTCATTCAGATTTAAAGCTTGTGTCATCGAAATTGTTGCACACTCAAAATGTTTACTACTAGATGTTTAGTACAGCAACTGGCAGTTGTTTTGTTATGGATGGATTTTTTTCTACAAGCAAATACAATGCTAAGAAAGGCTATAAACATGCAAGGATCAATGATCAAGGAAAGTTTGGCTGTTTTTTTATTTTTTTTAATTCACAGCCTTTCAAAGGTAGCTGTAAATTCTGAAAAAATAGTTTTTTGTAAGTAACATTTAAAATACTTATTTGCAATGTTCAAAGTTTGGGGTCAATAATTTTTATTGATTTTAGTTTTTTAAAGAAATTAATACTTTTCCTTAGCAGGGACACATTAAATTAAATTCATCAATATTGACAGTAAAGAATCCCAAAAAAGTTAATCACAGTTTCCACAAAAATGATCAGCAGTACAACTGTTTTCAGCATTTTTAATGATAAGAAATGTTCCTTGAGCATCAAATCCACGTATTAAAATTATTTCTGACCGATCATGTGACACTAAAGACTGAAGTAATGGCTGCTAAAAATCCAGCTTTGCCATCACAGGGATAAATTACATTTTAAAATATATTAAAATAAAGAAAATTATTTAAAATGGTAATAACATTTCACAATATTACTTTTTTTTTTTTTTTAACACAAAGGCAGCTTTGGTGAGCATAAGACTCACAAACACTAAATAATCTTTGGAAATGGTAGTGTATTTTATATCAAATAAAATAATACATTTATATATTTTTCTTTATTTCATTCTTTGTCATTCTCCTGCACCTCCAGAGTGTTTAGTGACATGATATTTACAGAGCAGGAGAATAAATCAAGAAGCCCATGAGAAAATGATCTGATTTATAATCATGTACTTCCATGTGCATGTGCCTGTGCCAGCTGAGCAACTGACATTGAGATAAGTGTGAATGCTAACAGATAGCTTTCTTATAGACTCTTAGTAGCCTAAATTGAAAGTCAGTTTTCAATGTATTGCACAAGAACATCCTGATCACCCTGGTATCAGCAGTTCTTAGTGAGGAACATGCTTTATTTTAAAACAAGTCATTCAACACTGTGTTAGGAATCATTTCATCTAGCTCACAGTCACACAGAAGCACACAGGGAAGTGAAGCCACCGATTCATGTTATTGTAACTGTGTGAGACTTTGCTTTACATCGGTTAAAACCGATAGCATATTTTCTCACTTGCGGCCGGAAAATGCTTTGACTCATACATCCACAGTCTTGCAAGTCTTTCAAAGCCTTGAATCCATGTCAAGGATATGTCTGACTAATAGAACATCTGGCAGGGCGTTCTGAAGTCACTTCACCATTTAGCGGACAAATGAGGAGCCTTAGAGGTCAAAACCATGTGATCTTATGTCACGGGCACATTAGCATTTTCTGCATTCACATAACTCTTACATGAGCAAACAGATCGTGCCTCGGCTGTAAACCCAGACGACCATGACTGAAGTGTGAGAAGGGTTGTTGATAGGGTTGCCAACTTCAGCAGAGCAAATAAGTAATGCTCTCCATTTCTTTATACCACATATGGCACTTAAGATTTCAGTAAAGCATTGGTGGCAAGCTGACCATGTAATAAACTGAAATGAAACAGTCACAGCTGTACGCATGTAGCTATATCTGTGTATACAGTTCTGCTTGACTGAATTAAGTGCTAAAAATGCTTTTGAGATGCAATTCCTTTGATTTTGGCTTACAACGTCATTGCATCTGTTGTAAAACTAAACTATTTTTAAATTGTGTCACATTCCATAACATATATGTCAGTTTATCTTCTGCTTAGGCACATTTTAGCTCTTTAGAGAAAACAACCATAACGCTGTACATAAATATCTCAACATGAACATATTAAAGTTTTAACTGCTTTGTATTTAGACAGCTTCATTATGCAGACTAAGATTTTTAGTAAAGTAATTAACATTATTGTGAGTACATAAAAAAATCAGGACAACACTTTAGTTTAGAGACCAATTTCATTATTAATTAGTTGCTTATTAGCATGCATATTGCTAGCTTATTGACTGTTTATTAGTATTTAAAAAGCAAATATTAATGCCTTATTCTGCATGGCCATATTTTAGATCCCTTTAGATCCTACTCTAAACTTAACAACTACTTTAGTAACTCTTAATAAGAAGCAAATTAGGAGTTTATTGAGGAAAAAGTTGTAGTTAATTGTTAGTTAATAGTGAGAATTGGTCCCTAAAATAAAGTGGGACCAAAATCTGTGTTAAAAAAACATGTCATCAGCTTTACCCAGATTCACAAAACAAGTGAAATTTTGCTTCAACCACAACTGGTGATACAGAGGCCAAAATTATTCAAAATCATCATGAAAAAGGGAATTGCGATTTGTCTTTTCTTATATATAAGTGAAATGACTTCTTGAATCAGAAAATTGTATGATAGAACTTGATTTTGTCCACCAAGAATTATTTTGATCATTGTCTTTTGCTTTATTACTGCATGTTTTTGATTAAAGATTATGAGAGCATATGACTTTGTTTAAAAAAAAAATATGATGTTGACAGATAAATTATTTATAATAAACACTCCAATGTTGCATAAAAATAGCATTTACAATTTTAATTTCATGGTGACTTTAATGAAAATAAATCAAGTGAATACCAGTGCAGTTCACTACAATTGTATTGATTGGCTTTATTGTGTACCTTTGACATAAAAAGCGAACTCATCATTTCACATCTATCTTTACTGGTTTGCTTTCTATTCCAATTTCTATCTTTTAACACTGACACTTGAAACTGAATATATAGACGCAGTAGAAAATGCAACAAGTGCTCTTTGTTGATTGGGTGCAATATGCTAAAATAAAGGACAAACTGCATGTCATATTTAAAATTGAATGCAATTCTTTTCCTTTAAATACAGAATGATTCTGTATTATAATGGCCTGTTGTCAACCTTAGCAGGGATGCAAACTGGATGAAGGCAGACAAATTCATTCCTGTTTGCCTTCCTTCTTGTATTTGAAAAGGGTCAAGGGTTTGGAAAAAAAGAGTTTGGGTGCAGTCTTGGCTCCAGCAGGAGTGAAGCTCTTTCTTCTGTCTTGTAGACAGCTATTAAGGAGAGTGGATGAATATGTAATCTTCATTGTAAAATGACGTTTTTTATTCCTCCCAGCATCCCCCACTTACATTCTTTCCTCACTCAGTCACGCCTTCATTCTCTCTCTCTCTCTCCACATTGATCTGCTCATAAGTGTGTTGTTTTGTCAGGATCACATGTCTGAGGGGACATTGAGTTTGGCCGTGCGGCCTCAGACTCTCGTCTCCTTGACGATAACAGCGCTGTTGTTCAGGTCTTTTCTCTCTCCAGGTGTCTCTCAGCATGATAGCTGCTCTCTGCAGGAGCAGAGCCATGCAAAAATCTCCTGCAGCGCTCTTTCTTTTCCTCTTGCTCTCAAAGAGGGTCTCCTTGGTCTCAAAGAGGGAGTCAGCAGACACATTCACACACGCAATCTGTCTTTCACAAACTTAGAGAACAATTTTAGTACATGGCTAAATGTAATATTCAGTTACTTTTTTTAATCTTTTAGGTAGGGACGCACCGATACCACTTTTTCCAGTACTCACCCGATACCGATACTTTTATTTTTGGTACTTGCCGATACCGAGTACAGATACTGATATTTTTATTGCATTTGTAAAATGTTTAAAGTATTGGGTACAGAAATCAAAAGAGTATGTATAATATTAGTTGGTTAACTTCATTTATCAAATAGATACAGTCACACTAAAATTTATTTAGACACCTTCAACATTTCTCACATTATCACAGTTTATTCGCTATAGTTTAGAAAATGGTAATAAAATATGACAAGAACTCAGAGTTAAACTGTGTCAGAACAAATTCAGCTTGATAATGTTAGATAACTTTAATAGAAAGGTATGTAATGGATTACAATCAACCAAAAATTATTCAGACAGCTGTTAGTATGACAGTATTTACACAACTATAAATAATTTGTCGGGTGACCCTTAGCCTTAATGACAGCATGTAGTCTCCTGGGCATGCTGTCACCCAGCTTCATGAAAACCTCAACTACAGCCTAGCGCATTTCACACAGGCTGCTAGATTCACTTTCGCCAGAAAGTCGTGTATGCCTAAGGCTGAAAATAAATGATGTTTATAGTGAATGCCCATATAAATGGTCTTATTTTTATGATTTAGTTTTAATCCAAATGATGTGTGTGCTAAGTGAGTGAACATCAAAGATCACACAACAGAAGTGCGTGCGCTCTCTCTCGTTCTCTCTCTCTCCCTACCGTTAAGTAACTTGTGCATTGTTTTACTTACTTGTTTTTGACATATCTGACCGAATTCAAACTTTCCAGTGATGTCTGTGAGAAAGATATATTCACTCGACAAGCTCGCGCATCTGTGTCGCCGCGCGCTCAATCCACTCAGCGTGCTTTGCTTATCAGCTCGCGCACATCAGCTATACAGGCGTTAATACTGAATGTTTAACATTATATTCATTGCATACATATACTTCGTAGACATCCTTAATCTCTAATAACTCAATTCTGCTGTCTATTCTGTGTTCGGTGTTTCTTTGTCTGAATATGGCACTTATCTCATGCTGTGTGACATCGGCGTTTGGTATCGGGGCATTTTAACGAGTACGAGTACGAGTACAGGAGCTCAGTATCGGGCCCGATACGATACTAGTATCGGTATCGGTGCATCCCTACTTTTAGGCTTCGGCCACCTACACACTTGGAGAAACTGACAGAGCATTTGACAGACAGCAATGCACAAGATTGTTTTTTTAGAGGTTGTGAAAAGAGCCATTTTAATTTGCAATCAAGTAGTTATCCGAAATGGATTTCTGAAAGTACAACAGGACCTTTCATTAGTCAGTGGATGCTTTGGTTTCATGATGAAGTGTCACTTTCAGAAACCCATTATAATGCACCATTCACATCAAAGTCAAAGGATTTGCATTGTTCTCTCATGTAAACTCTAGCGTAGATGCCTTTATTAGGGATTGAATGTGTTGACATGTACAACACTGATAACTATTATTATAAAAACCTGACAAAGTCAAGAAAAACATGCTTATATGATTCAATTCTATTCTATTTATTTATTTATTTATTTATTTTATTTTATTTATTTTTTTTGTCAATTACTAAATGGATATCCACACAAATCATAAACTGTAATATAAAGAAAAAAATGTAAGTGCTGATTGGATTGTGCATAAACCATTTAGGATCTTTACAACTGATATAATACCGTAAAATTGAACTGCTGACACCATTTTCTCACTCTTACGTTGTTCCAAACCTGTATGACTCTATCTTTTGCAGAGCTCAAAAGGAGAACATGTCATGAAAAATGTATTTGATTGGATCAGGTCTGAAGATTAAATTGTGTAGTAAATTTCTGCTTTCATTTGTACCATCCAGCACTTCACACTCCAGTCTGGTAGGTGGCGGAAGTTACATTTTTTAAAAGTTGATATGCAATTAAAACATGAGAAGAAGTGGGTTAACATTTTTGCCACCTACTGGACTGGAGTGTCAAGAAAGTCATACATGAGGGTGAGTAAATGATAAAATAATTTTCATTTTTGGGAGAACTATTCCTTTAAGGTGTTTACATGACTTTATACATTGTCAGGTTATTAAGTGTATGATGTGCATGTAAAGTAATCACAGCATTTGTTTGTTGTTTATGTCTCTAGGTGTCTAGCCTGTACTTGTACGACAGTGTGCTGATGTTGGCCAATGCCTTCTACCGGAAATTAGAGGACAGGAAGTGGCACAGCATGGCCAGTCTGAACTGCATGAGGAAGTCAACCAAACCCTGGAATGGAGGCTGGTCCATGCTAGACACAATCCAAAAGGTCTAAAGTCACTAAAGTACAATTCATCTCACTTATGCTTAATTTGATCTGGTTCAATTTTCTTCAATTCAGCCTGCTGAAGTTCAGTAGCATTCAACAAAACTGGTCTGGTTTAAATGATGTATCTCTTTCTGAACAGAAGTTGTATTTGTCATTCTTTTCAGGGGCGGATTTCTGGGCTTACTGGTTTAATGGACTTCCGAAGCAATGGAGCGAACTCTCATGTCCAGTTTGAGATCCTAGGGACCAGTTACAGTGAGACGTTTGGAAAAGATGTAAAGCGGGTGAGTGGAAATGTTGTGGAAGAATGAAGTTACTTCATCAATAACTAACAAATGACATAAATCAGATTATTTAAACAGCTTGATGTGCCATGTTATGTCAGGAAACCCAGACCATATTGCAATGATTTTCCCGATCTTTCTCAACTTGGTTGCTGTCTTGTTCAAAAATGGTATGCACATGTGTTTTATACTAATGCAAGGGACATTTGAGGCATAAAATAAGTGCGGTTATAATCAGTGTTGGGGAAAGTTACTTTTAAAAGTAATGCATTACAATATTGCGTTACTCCATAAAAAAGTAACTAATTACATTACTTAGTTACTTTTTATGGAAAGTAATGCGTTATGTTACTTTTGCATTACTTTTTAAATCTGGACAGGGGTTGCTTGTTTGATTTTAAAATAACTATTTTTGGCAAATATAAAAGCCTTTTCACACCAAAAGTGAAATGAATAAGCCTCAGGCTGAAGGGAAAGTAAATTTACGTCTGTACAGTAGAATGCAGAAGAAGAA
>NW_015554055.1:113163-124429 GCF_001515605.1 Sinocyclocheilus anshuiensis
AAAAAAAGTAACTTGCGTTACTTATTTGAAAAAGTAACTCAGATATTCTCTTGTAAATTAAAAAGTAATGCGCTACTTGAAAAAAGTAATCTGATTACGTAACTCGCGTTACTTGTAATGCGTTACCCCCAACACTGGTTATAATAACATAGAACCACCACTGGTGAGGTAATTTGCACTATTTGGTATGTCAAATATTGTTATTTTTTAAACCAGTTACTTGGCCCCAATCCTATTTCTACCCCTTAGCCCTTCCCCTTTCCCATACCCCTCCATTTCGTGTGTTCACGTGAAGGGGTAGGGGTGTCTCGATTCTCTTTTTGTTGGAGGGGTAAGGGGAAGGGCCAGATAGCCCTTCAAACAAAGATTTTTCGGGACCACACTTCAAACGAAGGGGTATGAATTATCTTAGCGTAAACTGGCTACAGCGGCAACATGGCTGCCCGAGCGAATAAAACGACACATAAATGTAAGCATTATTGCCATTAATAAGGATTTTAATGAAAAGTAATCATTTGTTTTATGTTACATTCAATCGTGAGTTCATATTTACAGTCATGTTATTTAAAGAAATGTTTGCAAAAAATCGCTAAAGTTTGCTAAACGTCATATCATTACTGACTGCACGATAGTGCCACAACATATTTTCATGTCTGATCAGGGCGATAACCACCATAGACATTGAGGGACTATATATGTTCATATATATGTTCATATAGGACATAGACATATAGTTCCCCCAATAATTAGAAATCGCTTAACCTTTTTCTCAAATAGTGCCAATTCGAGAGAGAGAGAGAGAGGGGAAAGTTGCGTGTACGCATGTCTGTGCATCTCTCTTTACAATGAGTGAGTTTACTTCAAAAACAGCAATTTTATCCTCTCGTTGCTGGAAAATATAATGTAGTGATTCAATATTTAAACTGTTATTAATAAAAGTCGTGGGGCAGCATTGACAAGTTTCTTTGCTCCTGGATGTGAGAGTGTGTGTGTGTGTGTGTGTGTGTGTGTCAGTAAGCAGCTTCATTAATATAGAACGGTAAGGCACTAATGCACACCAGTATAGGTGCGTTTATTGTAGGAGCTAGATGACGTATGATTACGTGTAACGGTATAGTAGTGGTGTCCCAATTCTTAGGGGAGTATTTTCACCCCTACCCCTTGACACTCTGTTTCAAGGGACAAGGGGAAAGGGTAGGCGAAGGGGTTGGGGTAGGGGTATAAAATATAATTGGGATTGGGCCTTGGTCTTTGGATTTATTTTTTCATAATATACACAGCTATTTGTTATTATTTTTGAATGGTTTGCATTCACACATTCACATTTTGTAGTTATGTCATCAATAGGGGCTTAGGTAACCCACCAAAATCCTGACCTATGCATTGTGATAAACAAAAAAAACAACAAAAAAAACAAATAAGAAGACTAACTCTGGGAAAGAGCAAAGCCCATTTTTGTAGTCTGGGAGCATCAGCTACTCCAAAAACCAGATAGAAATCATGATGCACAACTAAAAATATTTGAAAGGAGAAGATAAGTGGACTGAAAGCAAGATGAGCGAGACAGACAGATGGACAGAGAGTACGAGCAACTGAATGATGGATCCTGCTGTGTTTTGGAATTGGAGACACTGATAAGGAACATGGCCAGGATACTTTAACACAAACACATATAAATAGCTCAGAGTTCATTAGATCTCACAACAACACACAAACATCAACACACATTCAAACATACCCATCAGAGCTAATGAATTACAGCTTCTGTCGCTCTGTGTTCTCTTTCATCTCTCTATCTGATGTACGAGCACTCATACGCACATGCTTGCAGGGCAGTGGAAGTGCTTTGCGGCATGGCTGTGGTCATTAGCATGGCTGCTGGGTCTATCACATGCCAAACAGTCTCAATCTTCTAGCCTGAATATTATTGAGTGTGCGAGTTGAACATGGCCATTCCCTCTGGCAAGAAACACAGAGAGCTAATGACTTCACATTCACACACACAATAGCACCCCTACTGTCCAACATTACACTAACAGCTAATAAACACACACACACACATTCTGTTGGTCCATCAGCATGAATATGCATTTCTCCACTCTGATCTCATCTTAAAACAATGTCTCTTCCTCAAGGCTCTCTAAAGCCCGCATAGAAGTTCTCTGCATGTCACATAGACTCTCTTCCTCTAGGTTCATCTTTCCACTCTTTCCTCTCCATTCCTCTTTCTTTCTTTCTTTTTTTCTTTTTTTCAGAATATGCAATTTTCAAAATGTTTAATTGTGAAAGACGTTATATGCTACATTAAATAAAATGTATTTATTTATTAATTTATTCATTCATTCATTTTTATATATTTTAGGGGAGCAATATAATATCCAATGTTCAAATATATAATATTTTTTATAAGATAAAGTATTAATAAAATAGTCATAAAATTAGTGATTAAAGTAGTGAGAAAAAACAATGTGTGTTTAATTAATACAATTATTTTTGGTAGTAGCTCACACATTTTTATTGTTAATCCTTTTTATTTACAGTATTTTAATATTGTAAATATATTATTGCATTATTTATATTAACATGGAGTATGCGTTGTGTGGGTATGGCAGTATAAAATGCAACAGTAACATTGTATATTGACTAATGTACAAAGAAATTTTGAATAAATATGGACTCAATGGCTCATATGGACATGCACACACAAACACACACATATATTCACACAAATGACCAATCAATATGAACTGAGCTGTTCAGACGCACCCAGAAGTTGGCCTGACAACCCAACGATTGCTACAGAGCAGGAGCAAAATGTGTCTAGTATTCACAGAAACAGCAGCTTACAGAATCATAAAAAATCAACAGCCCCAACAATACGGGAAGAAATTGAAGCTTCATCTCTGCACCTTAAAAGCCTCTCTCTTTCCCCGTTGCTCTGCATGACTCTGTCTCACATACTGTTTCGTACTGTACGCTAACATTTGTGTGTAATCCTCTCTCCCTGGCTCTTTGTTCCTCTGCCTCTTTCCCCCATGTGCTCTCAAGTAGAGACGTCAGCTCTCCAAGTCACAAACAATAAAAGCTGTAAACTTCTGGCTCACAGACCTTTAGTCTTGACAAAATGTTCATGTGTCTTCACAGGTGGGATTCTAGTTGGCTTGTAGCACTAATATCACAAACAAGAGATGAGTGAACGAGAGGCTAAGAAATGGCAAAAAACAGCTCAGAGACTTGCAGTACAAAGTGGCTGACACAACACTCAGCAATGACAAAAGACAGTCAGAGATGTATTATGTAAATGCTGAAAAAAGGACTACTGAAGCCCTGATTTCAGCTTGACCTCTGTAAACAGGAAGCTTCATTTATATTGGAGTATTGCTACTGTTGTGAGGGGTTTTGTAACTGTTAATGTGCTTCCTGTCAATGTAAATACTGGGTACTGTGACAATACGCATATGAATATTTACTGCTCAAACAGTTCTTTTGTTTTCTCACCTTCATGTCATTCCAATGTAACCCAGAATTCCTAAAAAAAAAAAAAATTTTGAAAGGTGAGTAAATTATCACAAATTAAATTTTAGGGTGACCTGTCCCTTTAAGAGACACATGATACTGAAGTTTTGTAAATGTGATTCTACACATACTTCCTCACACACTCTTGCAGATGATGGAGATCTCTTTTGTGCTGTAGGTTAGATCTGGCTTTCAAGTGTTTGCTGACAGAACATCTCCAGTGGACAAGCCACATTGCTCTTATCTCTGTCAACACCCACCCACATGATTAACTATTTAACAGCACAGGCAAAAGCTAAAAGAGAAAATTTTGGAGGAAGCGTACGGGAAATAAATAAAAATTCCTGTCAGCCTCACCTGGGAAACCAGGGCAGAGAGAAGATGGAGGAATTATTTCAGCTTACTGAAATGTGTATAGCAGAACAGTTGTCAACTTACAGCTCTCTAAAGGCAGCTGAACAACTACATTTCTGTTTCAACTTCAGTCCAAAGTAAGACTATAACACAGTTGATTAAATCACTCTATTCACAAATCAATCTCAACACAGTATGGCAAAATATCTTCGATAAAAAAAAATTAAATAAAAAAAACTGAAATCCGTGACAATCCCATGCCGTGGAGCCAAATTGGCAGAGATGAGGCCAGTGAGACCAGCTGTATGCTTGCGAGTATGATATTGCCTTTACACAACAGTTCAATAAACAAGAAGTTAATATTAATGTACTTACATTTTAGACACAATATCTGCAGTGACGATATTGAATCTAATTGAAGTGGAATCACTGTTGTACAACTCCTAAAAATACACGGCAGTGGTGTTTTATTCCTGAATGGATCAGTGTTTGAATGAATCACTTATCTGAATGGTTCAATAAATCACTCATAGAGACATTGGCTGCATCCAGAATTGCATATTCTTTGAGTAGGTACATCTTTTGAATTAGTACTTTATGACAATTAAGCATGCATGTTTGCCGTATGAATATAACCAGGACATACTATATCTGTCATGTTGTTATTGTCATGTGACCTACCAGCATCAGCTGCAATGCTTTACTGCCATTCACAAATCCTCTTCCATGGCCTGACTGCATAGTAGAGTCCTTGAGATGTGCACTTCAGTTTGCATTTTCAGATGCAACCATTCACTTGTTTCATTGTCAATAACTTCTTTTCTACCTGAATGGTTCAATGTTTTTGAACGAATCACTTGAGTCAATGATTCAATGACTCTTTTATAAAGACATTCCTTTGTTTCATTCATAAATGAATGAACGTTTTTTTAAAGTACCCCTATTATGGGTAATGAAAGGTTTGTATTTTGGTTTTGGGAGTCCCCAGCAACAGGTTGACCTGCATGCAAGGTCAAAAAACACTTTCATTGTCTTATAATATGCATTTATTTTTACCTTTTACTCAACGACTCCCAAACAATTCGCTCAACAATGAATTTTTCCAAACCCCTCCTTTGCATGATGCTAATCTGCGGTGATTGGTCTGATTGGTCTCATTTTCATTTCATCTTGCCTGTAATGCCTGATAAAGCAGCGTTTGAGAGCACAGTGCTGCTTTGTGTACAGCCATTACCGGGGAAACAGCTATTTTACCGCTGCAAAACCTAGTGGCAAAGAATGAATTTGCATTTTCATTCAGACCAACGCTAAAAGACCAACAAGTGGGTGGCAATATGCTAATGTTTCATGTTGACGTCAACATGAAGCGGCTTGGGATTTGTTTTAAAAACGACTCGTTTCAATGATTCAGAGTCGACTCTTTCTTTTGAGAGACAATAACTTTATACATGGTGCACTTTCAGATTTAAAACTTTACAGGATGTTTTCATTCACTTAGAGCTGTGTTACACAATGCATGAAAGGTAATTTTCAAAAATTCATAATAGGGGCACTTTAAAGTAAGGTAATTTTCAAAAATCCATAATAGGGGCACTTTAACAAATCGCTTGAGTGAATGATTCAACACTTGTCACTTGTCACCACCATTGGGCATAACTTGCTGTAAAAGACAATGAAAACTCCCCACTACTACAGAACTAAAGAAAGAGAAATCCCTAAAAATAAGTATTTTCCCAAATTCCTGCTATCTTATCTCTTTGTTTCTGCTTCTTTCTTTTCTATTCTTCTCTATTCTTTGTGTTTTGATAATATAAAATCTAATCTTGCCTGTAAAAGCTGAATCTGCTATTATGGGTGCGGTAGGGGTTATTATTGTGACAGGGACTGTGTATTGGGCACTGCAGTGAAGATATATGATTCGTGTCATTGGGGCAGATTCTAAAACCTCTGTCATTCTGTCACTCACAGAAGACTGTGGGCTCAAGCACTGGCCGTACAAGAGCCATACATGATTTCAGGGTCAGAGTTACTTCTATCCGAGATGTTAGTGCAGTGGCCTGCTGAATCCGTCACAGCGGAGGAATGGATCTGGTGGGATATTGGGATTATGATGAATGGGCCTGAATTTAAAGATAGATGCATCCCGGCTTTCATTTTGAAGTGTGGCACTGTGTTTTACAGAAACGCTGTCATTGCTTGTGGAGGGAGAATATGAGCATTGTCATTTCTCCACTGGCTCAGCAACTGGCTTATATGCCGCTAATGTGGTGATTCACAGACAGGATAATACTCACAAAGATGAGAGTGGTTTTGTTCATGGAATAATATAAAGAAACCGAAATTGAATGAAGATTAATGTGCATGTTCTGTATTGTCTATGTGCATATTCAGTAATAAAGTGGTTTTCATATGAGGATATTAATTGAGGCGTTTTCATGGCAGCACTTTATGTTTCATAGAGATTTTATTTTTCTTCTTCCAGAAATCTCTGCAATTATTTCAGCCCAAACCACTTAATATAGTAATTGTATTTGAGCTTTTTTGTTTGTTTGTTTGTTTGTTTGTTTGCTTGCTTGTAGCCAAGTTGTTCACCTTATAAAGTATAGTCAACTGCAATGACATCATCAAATATGTTTTTAAATTAGCTTTCCACTTTTCATGGACGGGACAGTAGGAAGGAGACAGGAAACACTGGGAGAGGAGAGAGGGGAACAAAACCTGGAGCCAATACTCCAAAATGGGGTTGCCTGAGGCGCAGCTGTGCCACATGTCAAAGGGCTACCCACAAGGCTATGGTTCTGACAACATCATTGTAATATTTCTGATTAAAAAAAGAACAGTTGGTTTTTTTCGACATCTATTTGCATACAGAATGAGACTGAAAACAAGATGATGCATTTCATTTGCGCCATACAAAAAGTTACAACTTAATCTTACCTAAAACTTCACAACTATTCTTTTAATCATTTGGAATGATTACACAGAGGTTTCAAATTAAGATTTTTTTGTTGTTGTAGTGGCATCAGTTCAGCTTCAAGGCCTTCAGAAATTAAGAAACTTTTGATAGAGTTGTTCTTTTGTGTTTTCTGTTTTATTGTGTTTTCTGTGCTGATATTGACTGTAATCAGCAGCCTGTGGAAGCATATTGACAAAGGGCAGGTGTGTGAGTGCGCGCGCACACACTTGGGTGTGTGTTTAATTTTAGTTTTTAAAGAGAAGGGGAAAATGTGACAGCTGTTTCCTAGGCGACCACCTCACACACTTACATGAACATTTTCACCTGGGCGTGTAACAAAAGCACAAATAGCTGAACCTCTGAGATGAATCCTGAAGGGCTACTGATTTCTGTTCAATGGTGAAGGGTCTGTCATAGATGAAAACATGTTTTGGGACAAAAAATCAGGTCATGTAAGGTCATCCCTGACTTTCAGCAACTGTCCTGTTCCTCCTTCTTAAATCTTTTTCCCACTCTCCCTTTGTTTTGCAATCATTTTTTGATCAAAGCTCAATCACAATCTCTTCCTCCATCTCCCAGCTGGCGACGTGGGACTCTGATCGTGGGCTGAACGGCAGTCTGAGGGAGAACAGGGCTGAGCATGGCATGCAAGGAATTACTCTGAAAGTGGTGACCTTGCTGGTGAGTATTTCAATAAATCTGATTCAGCTCCCCGTAGGTATACAATCAGTGTCTTACTGATGTCAGGTTACTCTTACAGTCACTGTAGAATAAAAAGCATGACATGATTTTCATACAGTAAGTAGGACATGTTAATGGAATAAAATTGCTATCAAGCAATCATTTCTCTTCCCCCTACAACACAATTCTTGATGAAAAATGTTGTTTAAGCCACTAACCCCATTCCTAAGCCTAACTGTGACCTTAATGCTAATATCCTTTCAAAAAAAGGTTATTCCAGGAATGTTTAGATGTACAGATGCAAGTAATGTTTGGGCAGTAAGAATTGTATTCCAGAAATAACAGAATGTTACTTTATATTGCATCTCCTGTTCCTGCAGTACATCTTACAGCATACTAATTGTGGCTAGGGCTGGGTACCAATATTGATTTTCCAGTTAATTCTAATCTTCATTTGAATGATATAATATATGAAAACATGTAATATACGAGTCGAGTTGAGAGCTTGCTGCTGCAATATATCATCGATCACTAGTTGTCATAAACGGTTTCTTTTTCCACATGGTTGCGCTATGTGATTTTTGTCTTGTCTCTCATCAGATATCAGTATTTTAGTCATGCAGACTCTTGATGGTTTTCGCCAGAGATTCCTTTGGGCTTTGATCTTTATTTATTCTCCAGTCTATCTTGGTTGTGGTCTCTCTAAATACAATTACAGTGCACTAGCTTGAGTCTTAGATATTTCATCTGTCTGTATTTGAGTGCGGAGGGCCTGCTTCACAAACAGTCAATCTTGTTTGGTGGCGATATGCCTTACTGCAAATTGCCCAGATGAATTTAAAAAGGTAATTTCTGTCTGATGAGACATTGCACGCTTACCTGGCCATGGTGTAACAGGTCAGCTGAAACACTTCATTTAGATTAACCTGAGACCAAAGGGTCTCAGCTTTCACTGGTAAAAGTGTCACGTCAGCCAATGCTTTGAATGTGACAGAAAACCAATCTGACCTCAATCACGACCTGAACAGACAGATTCACCACAGAAATAAGGTTTGAAATCAATATTAAATCTTTTATTTGCAGAAATATGTCCAAACTTATTAGTCAGGCTCTGCTTTCATCTTTGCTTTCCTTTCAAATGAGGAAATGATAAGATTCAATCTAGGGATGCACCATTATCACTTTTTCCAAGACTCGTCCGATACCGATACTTTTATTTTTGCCAGTACTTGCTGATACAGAGTACCGATACCAATATTTTTATTGCATTTGTAACTTTTTAAAATATTGGGTACAGAAATCAAAAGAGTATGTATAATGTTAGTTGGTTAACTTCATTTATCAAATAGATACAGTCAAACCAAAATGTATTCAGACACCTTCAACATTTCTCACATTATCACAGTTTATTTGCTATAGTTTTGAAAATGGTAATAAAATATGACAAGAACTCAGAGTTCAACTGTGTCAGAACAAATTCAGCTTGATAATGTCAGATAACTTTGGTAGAAAGGTATGTAATGGATTACAATCAACCAAAAATTATTCAGACAGCTGTTAGTATGACAGTATTTACACAACTATCAATACTTAGTCGGACAGCCTGTAGTCTCCTGGGCATGCTGTCATCCAGGTTCAAGCAAACCTGAACTTCAATTTTTTTTCCCAGACTCGGTCTGAATCATTTTTGGTCCCAAATTTGTATCAGTTTTACTGGTAGTCCACTGTATGAAGAATTTGTGGGCACGCGCAACGCGTGCACGTATTTGTACTAATGCAGAATAGTACAGCCTAGTGCATTTCACACAGGGTGCTAGATTCACTTTCGCCAGAAAGTCATGTATGCCTAATAAAATAGTGAATGCCCATATAAATGGTCTTATTTTTACGATTTAGTTTCAGTCCAAATGATGCGTGTGCTAAGTGAGTGAACATCAAAGATCACACAACAGAATTGCACGCGCTCTCTCTCTCTCTCTCTCGCTTTCTCTCTCTCCCTACCGTTAAGTAACTTGTGCATTGTTTTACTTACTTGTTTTTGACATATCCACCCGAACTACAAACTTTCCAGTGATGTCTGTGAGAAAGGCATATTCACTCGACAAGCTCGCGCATCTGCGCCGCACGTATCTGACCGAATTACAAACTTTCCAGTGATGTCTGTGAGAAAGGTATATTCACTCGACAAGCTCACGCATCTGCGCCGCTGCGCGCTCAATCCACTCAGCGTGCTTTGCTTATCAGCTCGCGCACATCAGCTATACAGGCCTTAATAATCTCTAATAACTCCATTCTGCTATTTGTTGTTCTGTTGTCGGTGTTTCATTGTCTGAATATGGCATTTAAAACATGCTGTGTGGTATCGGCGTTTGGTATCGGGCATTTTAACGAGTACGAGTACAGGTATCGGTATCGGTGCATCCCTAATTCAATCTAAATCTGTCTGGCACTAACGCCAAATAATAGCTATGTCAGCTAAGCTTTAAGCCTGTCCGTTACTGTCAAGATGCTGCGGGAGATACATATGAATTCTGGGAAATATTAGATTCTAATATCATTGTTTGAAAACATCTGCGAATGAATCCTAAAAGTTTGGGCTTTAAGCAAAAGTGACACTAAAGACATACATTATGTTATACAATATATAATGTTACAAAAGATTTCTATTTCAAATAAAAGTTCAGATAAATTCACTTTCTGTGCACCAGCTGTTTTCAACACTGATAATAATAACAATGTTTCTTGAGCACTAAATCAGCATATTTAAATGATTTCTAAAGGATCATGTGACACTGAAGATTGCCGTAATGGCTGCTGAAAATTCATCTTGGCAATCACAGAAATAAATTACATTTTAAATTGTATTAAAATCGAAAACACTTATTTTAAATGATAATAATATTTAAATTTTAGATTTTTAACTCTATTTTTGATATTATATTTTTAACTTTATTTTTGATTGAAAATCTTAATGACCCCAAACTTTTGAATGGTAGTGTATGTGTAGGCAGAACAAGCATATTCATCCTTTCATCGCTGCTTAATTTAGTTCCAAATCAGGTTACCAAAGTATAATTAAATAAATAAACAAGTGAATCAAATGAACCCCTACATTTCTCTGTTGTCTTCAGGAGGAGCCGTTTGTGATGGTGGCAGAAAACATTCTAGGTCAGCCCAAAAGATATAAGGGATTTTCCATAGATGTTCTAGACGCCCTGGCCAAAATTCTGGGTTTTAAGTATGAAATATATCAAGTGGCTGATGGGAAATACGGATCTCCTCAGGCCAATGGGTCTTGGACTGGAATGATTGGAGAACTAATTGGGAAGGTGAGATTCACATTCATAAAGACTTTTCCATAGTGTTTCTTATGTGAAACTGCATACTGATATTAGTCAATTAATTGTTAACTGCTTTAGGCACATATGGTTATGAAGGCATTGCACTTATTCAGATGTACTCTCTTGTAACTTATACAACCAGATTTCACTTGTGTTTTTGTTATCTCAGACTGCATGTTGATTTATTACTATTTAGAGGGCAGATGTGGCTATTTCAGCCATCACCATCACTCCTGAGCGAGAGAATGTGGTGGACTTCAGTAAACGCTATCTGGATTATTCTGTGGGAATCCTGATGACTAAAACCGAAGAGAGACTCAACATCTTCTCCTTGTTGGCACCGTTTGACCTGGCAGTGTGGGCCTGCATTGCTGCTGCCATTCCTGTGGTGGGTGTCATGGTCTTTCTGCTCCGACGT
>NW_015554055.1:124623-165970 GCF_001515605.1 Sinocyclocheilus anshuiensis
CCCCGACGCATCCAGTCTGTCTGCTCCCAGAATCCTCCAGGGCCCCACCAGCCTGCTTCTGTCACGACGTCCTTCCAAAGTGCCATCTGGATCGTCTACGGAGCCTTTGTACAGCAAGGTGAGCTGGGTCACGTCACATGAACATGAGGGATGAGGTATTGCTGAATAGTCACCTCACTTGGATGGTGCAATCAGTTGCTGACATTCTCGTCTGCATGCAGGAGCACAGCTAATGCAGCGTTTTAAGACTTTTATTTTAAGAAAATGTCTTTTCAGCAGAATATATAATAAAATATATTATAAATATAACATATAATAATATATATATTATATAAAATATATATATCTTCAAATATTTTACAGCACTAGAGACGTAAAGTCTTGCATTTTGACTGTTTGACAAAATATATTATTCCATAAGAATTCTGTAACTCACAGCTGCATGTGTCTAAAGGTGCCTATGAAGAGAGGAGCGAGTGTGTTTTGTTGAAGTTTTAGATAAATGGCTGCACTTTTCCGTTCTGCGTACTCTGGGTATCTTGTCAATAACGGGCTGACTCTTAAGTGTCTCTGTGCGCTTTCAGATGTAGCAAGTTAGACCAAGATGCAAGCAATTTACAGCAGCTGCTGAATGACAATTACATTTTTTTTCTACAGCTGTTTGCCAATTTGTAATTATTAGCCTTGGACCCATAAATTGATAATGAAACACACTGCGAGTAATTATGAAAATAGGTTTTGCATTTGGGTCACCTTTTTAAATAAAC
The DNA here is from genome assembly GCF_001515605.1 of Sinocyclocheilus anshuiensis. NCBI lineage: Eukaryota > Metazoa > Chordata > Actinopteri > Cypriniformes > Cyprinidae > Sinocyclocheilus > Sinocyclocheilus anshuiensis. The sequence continues at coordinate 125,391 of NW_015554055.1, forward strand.
ATTTACTTGTCACTTACGAAGGACAACCATATGATAGCAGGTGCGCTATACTGTTCAAATTGTGTCAGGGCTCCTAGTAGCAACCCTTATTAAAAAGTAACACATCATGAGCAAACAGCACTGCTTAACAAGTGTTAGGAGCCTTAAAGGGATAGTTCACTCAAAATTAAAGGGATAGTGACCCAAAAAATTTTTGTATGAACGTTTTTGTATGACCTCTCCCTTTATGATCAAGTAAAATTTTGCTTGTTGTCCATCATCAGTCCTCTCAAGTGGCCAGTGTGACTAGAGATAAAGTAATGTGCAATTACTGTGAAATTTTATTCAGAAAGGATGCATTCAATAAATAAAAAATGACAGTGAGTAAAGACATTTGTAATGTTACAAAATATTTATATTTCAGATAAATGCTGTCCTTCTGAACTTTCTCTTCATCAGATGATACAAAAAAATGTATTTAGCAAAATATTAAGCAGAACCAACATTATCAGCATTAATAATACATTTTTTCTTGAGCAGCAAATCAGCATATATCATAGAATGATTTCTGAAAGATCATATAACACTGAAGAATGGAGTAATGGCTGTTGAAAATTCTGCTTTTTTTAAATTTACAATATTTCACAGTATTTCTCTTTTTACTATATTTTGATCAAATAAATGCAGTCTTGGTGAACATAAGAGACTTCTTTCAAAAGCATAAAAAAATCTTTCCAACCCCAAAGTTTTTTGAATGGTAGTAGCTATTTAATTTCCAGTCATATAAAATTTGGCATATTTTACTTTGCCCTAGAATACATGCTGCTATGTTGTAAATGCAACTAATCATCATTAATTAAATGATTTGTAAATATTTTGTGAAATCCCCTTACTAAACTTACATATTGGTGTGGAGGTGCATGTTTAGAACAAAAATGATTCAAAGATTCAAATTGTCTGGCCATATAAAAAAGCACAAGCACTTTTTTTTCTTGGGAGGTTCAGTTTGAGACTAGTGCACTCTCAACCCTATAATGAGCATGGTTGCCCACTTAACCTTTGACCTTTCCAATTACAGACTCTGTGGATATCCTTTTAGGCCTAAAGGGACATTTCAGATCTCAGATAATTTGGCTCAGAGTCCCAAAAGAAAACTTATAGCCCCTAACGAGCTCCATTGAGCATGATAGCAGCAGATCTTTTCCCTTCTCATTTTATTCTCACCGTCTCTGTGTCAGTGATGACATTTCCAAGGCTGTGTGCGCTGGAGAGGAATATTGTGTTGACATTTTAGCACAGGCTTATAAGGTGTTGAGCTTTTCTGAGAAAAACGGGTGATGGGAGAATGAATCTTATTACATGGCTGCAGTGCTGTGTCACTGCCAAAAAGCAGCAGGAAGAAAAATAATGGAAGGCTGAAATTAGATAAAATCACAGATGGGTTCAGTGATATAGACAAGGGGTCAAGGTTTAGCATGAACCAGTTAGACCCTGCTGTCGAAAAACCCTGCATTTTTCTCCATTCTTTGGGGTTTTTGTGTATCAGTGTATCTTTGAATTGGTGTAAACAATGACAAGCAATCCGCATAGAATGTTTTCTCTTCTTCCTTGTGTTTGCAGGTGGTGAATCCTTCATGAGTTCAATGGCTCTCAGGATTGCAATGGGAAGCTGGTGGCTGTTTACCCTCATTGTCTGTTCGTCCTACACAGCCAACCTGGCAGCCTACCTCACCGTATCCCGCATGGACAACGCTGTTCGGTAAGCTAACTAGTCCAGCTCTGTGTCTCAGTGCCAGAACTCCACACATCTGCAGATGCTTGTCCATATGCAGGCTTGTAAACCCTGACTCAACACGCTGTTGACCACATGGTGTGTTATAGAACCTTATTAGAGCTGTCACATCTCTAAACGTAGCTCCAGGTTAGCATATCACGTCACTGGGTTGCATTCATTAGCATCAGATTAGGGTCTGCACAACTGCTCATTTTTACTAGTTGACTAGTCATTCAGAAAAGCAGTTGATTAGTCTGTCGGACAATGTTTATCTTATGTAAATGGATCACAATGCACCATGCCATTTCAGCAAAGTTCAACACTGGGTTACCGGTGTACGCGGGGTGAGAAAGTGTCTGCTAGTTGATGTGGGATAGAGAACACGAAAATGTGTGTATCTTCTTTATTACATGGCTGCAGTCCAGTGTCACTGCCAAAAAGCAGCAGTAAGGAACATAAAGGAGGAAAAATTAGATAAAATCACAGAGGGGTTCAGTGATATAGATAAGGGGTCCACGTGAGGCATTTAGCCAAATGCTGTACTGAAAATCATGTTTTTCTATAATTTACTTAAAATATCAAGCACGTTTGATATTCTTCGACTGGATGGATTCAGATTCCCATCATACACTGCACTATTTTTTGTAAAATATCAGTTAAAATCTGCAATCTGGCTCTGACTTTAGGCAACTAACATCAACTTGTAAATCAGGGCAAAAACCTGGGCAAAATTCATAGTGTTCAAGCTTTAAATATATTTTTTGGGTGGTTATTTATGAGAATTTTGGCTTGTATGTGAATATGCTTAATGAACACAAAGCTCTCTAGTTTCATTTTATTTTTAACATTGCATAATAACAGTTCTGTTGTCACTATATAAAATCTACTATTTAGTCATTTGAAGGGGAAACGAATAATTGATACTGACCCAACGTGACAAAACTAGTAACTCTGAATTTTCAAGGCATAGAGGAAGTAAGTCTAAAATTGAAAGTAGTAACATTATGAGTCGACTAAAAGCTTCATATTTCTTCAAATTAATTCTGAAATCACAGCATGCAGGCTGTCTCTTAGAGACCACGTTGGTCCTTCACTTCCCAGCAGGGAGCTCACAGTTCCTGACATTCTCCATAAATTCCACGAAAGGTCGCTTCATATTAAAATCCTTTCTTTTTTTTCCTTTGTGTAGACACCAGAACCTTTTCTCCTCCTTTTATGTGTTCTAGGTGTTTTGTCAATGCAGGCTGCTCACACTTCAGAGAAATCTCATGCACTTGTTGTTATAAACACACAGGTCTTTTTATATTTATATATACACCGCTTACAACTGTCAGATAGCACAAACAACGCGCCACAAAAGAGCTGCAGTGATTCTTTTCTTTCTCCCTCACTATAGAAGAATAATTGCATTGTCAGAGCAGAAATAAATGCTGTTTCCACTTTAAAACCTCCCTCTTATTTGACTATGAGAGTTGTTTTATATAAACCGGTAATGCCCTACCTGATGTGCAAATAGTTTCCTCCTGCCTCTGTAAATGTTATCTGCCTGCTCATTGAATTCGGCCCTCTCAGCTCAGCTTAAAACCCAAGACCGGAGAAGCTTACTGCATTCTGTCTCTCTGAATTCTGACTATATACTCCTGGCGGACCTGTTAGTTCACCAGCGAAATGCCTCACACCGTTTGCCCAAAGGTTCAGCTTTAGAACATTAAAGGAGAGTTTGGTGCCGTCACATTTCTTATTCAGCTCTTGTGAGTATGTGTGTGTTTGTGTGTTGAGGCTCTGGGGGATTATTTCTTCCATCTATCAGTGGCAGCATCCACAGCTGCTATGGTTGTGCTAATCACCTTGTTTGTAACTGTTATTAAAATCAGGCAGCCCTGCTGGTGCATGATACGGTATCGTTAGCACACTGGGAGCCCACTGGGAGTCTTTCATATCTCTCACCAGCCTTAGATGTAAAATGGGATTCAGGCTTGACAAACGTTGTGTTCAGTCCTGAGGTTCCCAAATGCTCGGCTTCACTCTGCCAGTGGGCTGTGATTGGCTGATGGAAGTGATGGAAGCATCCAAAGTGCTGTCGAATTTGTATGCTATAAAAATCATTGAATGTGTAATTTTGCTTATAAAATATAGGTCTACTATTTTGCATTGTGTTTGTAAATTGTTTGTAAACTATCTTGTGAGCATTTAGTGAACCCTTTTAATTTGCATGATATATGAAGGGGTTACTTTTTTTTTGGCTTCAGAACACATAATTAAGCCTGAGTGTGGTTTAATACAGCACCATATTTCTATGCTTAGTTGGATGTAGGGCATCTAGAACATTCTCATACAAAACAAAAACAAGACAATGGATCACATCCAAATTCATTTCCCCATTACGGCTAATAATACCTTTTATAGAGCACCTCTATTGATTTGTCCTGCAGAGGCCGGCTGAAAGAATCTCAGAGGCATGGAGTTTGTACTTACCTGCTAGGTATCCTGGGAAATTGCATTACATGTTTAGGACTGTCAGTTGATTTAACATTTTACATAATATGCTGATTAATTGATGAAATTGATTGCAAATTGAAACATACATATCAATATCTGCTTATAAAAAATCTAATTAAGATTATTTAAACACTTATATTTGAGACTTATTTTTACAATGTTTTTTACAATGATTTTTTTATCAGATTTATTTGTATTGCCGTTTTATTGCAGTTATATTATATATGTGCTGTTCTAACACATTTCCCCCAAGAGGACAATAAAAGTATATTATTAGTATATACTACAGCAGTATTTTAGTATATACAAACATCTTTGGCAATTTTGTAATTTCTTCATCTTTTTTTAGCATCTCACACAATAAGCACATTTTTACTTCAGTGTGTCAAGTTAAAAACACTTCAATGATTAAAAATGCATCCCATGACCCCTGTGCTCATTCTGTTCCGTTCAGTTGCACACTGTCTAGTTGTTTTTGAATGCAAGAACACGTCTTATGTTAACAGCTCATTACTCATTCTTTGCTACCTACTCTCAATAAGTGTGGTTTGGTGAAGAGTGTTGTCTATAGTAGCATGTGGATCACGAGTCATAATTAAATCTATGGGTTTTTTAACACATTATTATTTTTAAAAGTAATTGTAAGTCTCACTCCATAAGACGTCAAGTTGCTTTAAGGTAATTTAACCTAGGTGTGGTGGTCATTAACTAGACCTTTATAAATGTTTTTTTTTTTAACCACCAGCCACAAACAGCACAATGGAGACGGTGACCTCATATATGCCATCTCTATAGTTTTCACTATAGGCACTAGGCAGACTATAAACGTCATTCTGTTTGCACAAGAACCAGTGGAAAACAGGAACTTAGAAATTGGGTTGCTCAATCCATGTTTTGTCAACTGAACCCCAACAAGTATATTAATAGCTTATCTCATCTCAGTTTAATGATGGTGCATCTGTCCACATGGGTCAAATTAGAGACCAAATTAGGCTCAATAGCTGGCATGTTTTTAATATGTTAAAACCTGAAAAAAATTGAATTGCTAATGACACTGATGTACACTGCAGTTCATTTTAAATGTTTTTGAAAGAAGTCTAATGCTTACCAAGGCTGATCAAAAAAGCAATGAAATACTAATATTGTAAAATATATTTACAGTTTAAAAGAAGTCCGTTTTATTTGATATTTCAAAATGTAATTTATTCCTGTGATAGAAAAGCTAAATTTTCAGCATTCATTACTTCAGTCTTCAGTGTCACATGATCCTTCAGAAATCATTCTAATGTGCTGATTTGGTGCACAAGATACCGTTTTATTATTATCAGAGTTGAAAACATTGTGCTGCTTTGCTTTCCTTATTAATTAATTAATTTATTTATTATTTAACAATGATATATTTTTCAAGATTTTTTGATGAGTGGAAAGTTTAAAAGAACAGTATATATTTGAATAGAATAGAATATAATATAAATATCTTTTTTTTGTAACATTATAAGTGTATAAAATCTTTTTTCAAAAATCCTTTTGAAAGGTTGAATGTTAAATCTTGAATGAAACAATAAACTGCTTTGCCACAGCTTTCAAAAGAAATGTTCAATTTCAGAACTGCAACATTTTTCAGGAAAGTTGAAACTCTACAAAAGCTGCTCAGCAGGGTTTGGAGAATAAATGACTATATCATGAATACAATGAGATGACACCATGCGTTACATATTTCCATAGGTTTTTTTTCTCTCCTCCAGCTGTGGCAGTATCACTATAATTAAACTGATTAATTGTTCTGATTTTATCTTCTCAAGATTAACAATCTGACTCATTGAATCTGCAAATAATTGTGCTGTCCTGTTAAATAGCCTTGTCAAGGGTGATGGAAGATGCTTATCTCAACATGAAATCACTCCCCACTAAAACCAGAAGGAGAAGCAACACAGTGTCATTACGTAAGAGGGAAGAGCAGCCGGCTGCCCTAAACATCACATGGACTGCATGACATCGGAAGTTGCAGATGGAAGGCAGCAGCTGTGAGCTGCAAAATCATTTAGAACTGTATTTTGTCAGGGGGAATTTTTTCCCCCAAATTATTCAAATAATTAATGAATGCATCATGTTTATGCATTCATTCATTATTTGAGACAGTTTTAGTGTTGTTGTGTCTAGTCTGCCTTTTCATAAAGGATTGATTGTTGCATGAGCTCTTTTATTGTTTTAATGTGGAGAAGCGTGTATTGTTGCGCCTGTTGGTCTGGCTTCTAACTCGCCTGTACTTGTACAAAAACTGTGATGTTGTTTTTGTTTTGTTTTTTCTAGACCCTTTTAAAGTCTATATTCAGTGTGTGGACAAGAGTTTCTGTGATTGTTATAATCTGGCCACAGCCATCTGAACTGAAAACACATTTCAGAAACCATTTCCACCCTACCAATTGCTGCATATTTATCACAGTTTAAATTTATTAAAGCTTTTCACAATATTTTAAATAACAAAGCAGCCATCCAGCCCACACATAATAAAAGAAAAAAATGCATACTACATGCATACATAAGCAGATGAGCAGATGTAAACCAGCCAAATATTTTCATGCTGTTAGATTGGTACTTACAGAGCCAAGTCAAGCAGTAATGGTAGTGTTAGATAAGAGACTTTCATTAACCCCCATATTACCCTATCGAAATGCAGCGTATCCGTACTCACACCTCTGTGATTCATGAATGCATTTAGGAGGAAAAGTGTCATGGAGAGGTGAAGGACACATCGTCTGTTATGATCTATTTAATTCAATGTTTTTATTTTATTTCAGAGAAGAGAGAGCATGTTGTGAATGTATTTCAGATTCTAAGCTACCTAAAACTATAGACAATAATGAAATAAAAATAAAAAAATTTTTTAAATAAACCGTCTGAACTGCCTTTAAAAAATAAGCAGGTAATTGTATTCTATAGCCTGAGGATATGTGCATAACACCAACACCAGTGCTAAAGATGGACACTTGACATTTGTTTAATTTTGAATCCAGTCTTTTTGCACTAAACCTTTTTTTTTTTTTTTTTACAAATATTTCATTCCATTAATTGTGATTTATTTCCCCTCATTTAATTTCGTTTCTGTTCTTTAAATCTTTACAGTCAGGGTAATAAAGCTTTGCTCACTCTAAGAGAGCCATTAAAAATCAAGTGAAATAATAGTATCTATGTGTGTACACTGTTACATGTTATTCAATTGGCTGAAAAGCACCATATGATATGCCTAAATGGTTGGTTCCAGCGAGAGTAGGATTTTAATTGTTTAATGCTCCTTTCACACTGTTTATGCAGGTTGTGAAATGTACCATTCACAGCTTTTTGTTGTTGTTGTTTGAGGCATATCTAGACCTCCAGATTGTTTAAAAACTAAAATAATAAATCAAATCATCCAGCACATGACAGTGAACACAGTGGCAATTTCACAAACACATTCTGAACATCAGGCATCAATAATTCTTAGCATACAGCATGTTAATTAGATAAATTTGCCTTCTTCCACACTCTGTTGTCATGTCTGTTTTTATTTAATTTTTAATATAATGTACACTTTAAATAATATATGTGACTTGTATATCTTTTATTATTTTTATTCTCAATCCAGAACATTTCAAGACCTTTCCAAGCAGACAGAGCTGAGCTACGGAACGGTGAGAGACTCTGCTGTGTTCGAGTATTTCAGGGTGAAGCCAAACGTATAGATACACTGGTTAATTTAAATAGTGCATACTGCGTGCAATCCGTGCTGTTCAGTCTGAGCTCGGGCCAAACACACATTTGCTCATGTGACGAGGGTGTTTTTTAAGCGCTTTAAGTAAGCCTGGTTTACATAATAAATAATAGTTTGGCATTCAAATACATCGCAAATATGGAAACATTTAATGGATTAATGCCGAATGAGAGAGGTAGGCTGCGTGAGAACGCCGTTTGCTTTCAGTTTCGCATTGAATTAGCCTATTCGTTTTGGCTTGTTTAGCAACTTATATTTTTCATTCTTGTTTTCTTCTGAAACCGTTCAAAATAGCCTATAGGCTAGGTATTGTGTTTATTGTTTGTATATTATAACATTTTGCTTTATTTACCGGTGTTATGCCTACATACCGGTATCTAAATATGATTGTATAATTTTATGCTATATAGACCTACCACATTACCCTCCACTGGATGTAGAATGAGCAGCAATAGACTACATTTTGGCATTTTATAATACTAATGTGGATATTTTGGTGAAAGTAACTCAAAAGTAGTGTAACGCATTACAATTCAGAGACTAAACACACACAGCACATGAAACAGAGGATAAGAGGAGCTATTATTAAACTGAAAATCTCAAACCTTTCAAATCAGCACCAGTCGTGTTAATCAGAGTGGAGAGCTGTCCGTGGTGCTGAATTTCTGCTGTATAGTACTTCGTAAGAGCTGTCCGTGGTTCTGGTAAGAGCTTTTCTGTGCACTACCATGTGCATGAGGCTGGCTGGCTATCGGTGGCTCTTTGTAATCCAAGCATGTCTCACAGAACACAAAAAGAGCCCAGCAGTAAATTGCAGTCTGTTTAGGTTTGAAACAGGACAATTCTGGCATCTTGCATCATTAAAGAGAGAAAGGGAAATGTAGCATGCAAATCTGACAGAAAACATGACAAAACTGCTTTAGACTATCAAGATAAATATTCATGGCTCAGACAATGTAATATCCATCCATACTGTGCGAGTCATAAAAATTATTAATATGCTGCTGAATGCATTCATGTATTTGTGCTTGTTTGGTAAAACTTTCAAAGTCACTTTGTATACAAACTGTTGCTGATGTCAAGTGAATCTTTTAAGACACTTGATATCCACATCAAACCCTTTGATAAAACTTCAAAAAATTGCAGGTATTGAATTTCACAGCTCGTCTTATTGTGGCATATCCACTGGCATGCTTTTTGCAGGAGACATCACCAAACCATGAATCTCTTTATGAGAGTTTTTCAGCCCAGTTACATAACTGGCTATTAAGCTAGCAATTCAGCATTCTCAGAATTGATTTCTTAAGCAGAATAATGAAAAGAGATAAGACACAGAGAAATTGAGGCCTGTACGGTTGCACCCACGCACTTTGGATGGTGTTGAATAGTGCTATTTTCAGGCCATCCATGCTGAAGTGTTTAATTACCAGTAATTGCCCAACAGATTCACATATATACGAGTGTTTCTTCAACTGTGGCCACTTTTGTCCCTGTGGGTTAGAAAATAAATTATCTTACAGCAAACATTTCACACCCTCACTAGAATAATTCGTTTGCTAACAATGCCCAGTAGTGTATGGACATTTGTCCTTGGAGAATTTTGTCATTTTATGTCTTTTTTTCCCCCCTAAAAGTGGAAATAACCAATAGACAGTATAGCATAATTTCCCGTTTTAAATTGTAATATATATATATTATATGGGGGTATTACCAGCAGATTTCTTGATAATCCACTGCTGTTCAAAGGTTTGGGATTTTTAATGTTTTTGAAAAAAAAAGTATCTTATGCTCTGCATTTATTTAATAAAAATTACACTAATAGAGTAAAAGCTAGAATTAGACTAGAATTTAAATGAACTGTTTTCTATTTTAATATATTTTCAAATGTAATTTATTCCTGTGATGGCAAAGCTGAAGTATTCAGCTTCAAGTGATCCTTCAGAAATCATTCTAATCATTTGGTGCTCAATAAACATTTCTTATTGTTATCAATGTTGAAAACAGTTTTTGCTGCTTAATATTTTGAAACCATGACACACTACAATTCAAAAGTTTGTGGAAAGAAAAAAAGTAAGAAAATTGAACATTAACCCTTTTATTTATGAAAGATGCATTAAATTACATTTATGTAACAAAAGATTTATATTTGAAATAAAAATGCTGTTCTTTTGAAATTTCTACTCATCAAAGAATCCCCCCCAAAATTATTATGGTTTCCACAAAAATATTAAGCAGCAAAAACTGTTTTCGTCATTGATGATGATGATGATAATAATAAGAACTATTACTAATAACTAAGCCCCAATAATAATTGATAATAACTGAGCAGCAGATCAGCATATTAGAATAATTTCTGAAGGATCATGTGACACTGAAGGGAAATGGCTGCTGAAAATTCAGCTTTGTCATCACAGGAATAAATTACATTTTAAAATACATTCCACTTGTTTACCTTTGATAGATTTGATATCAATGCTTTAATAGGTTGAGAGTATCCAAATCTTCCTAATGGATGTACACTTGAAAGACAAACTGTAAATTTAATTTCAGGCAGTGACGGATATTTGTAGTACTTCACAAAGAGATAGGGAAAATTTCATGTTTATATGGAAGAGCCAGGAGATGATAGCTTCTTTGTCATTTCTTCTTTGACATCCTTTTTTTCCTTTGTACTTGTCATATGAAAGTTTGTCATAACCATGTGGTTGCGATAGAGCCTGAGTTTAAAAGAAACAGAAAAGAAAGCGGACGCTTGTGCTGCTTTATTTAGTGTGGTGGGGGAGGGGTAAAGCCATTTTCCCAAGAGAGAGTGAAATCTCTTGAAAAAGGAAGCGGGGGAGGCTAGTTTCCAGACAAGAAACAAGTTCAAAGCCATCTCATGACTTTCAGTGAAATATAAACACCTTTCATTTTGAATGATGTCTGTGACCTGTCTGACAAGAACTGAGTGACTGAAAGGAGAAGCTCTCCATCTTAAGATAACCTCCGGATTTGTTTACGTTACTATTATCAAAAACACAAAACCCTGCCGTAATGTTCAGCCATACATGGGCAAATTAAACACTGAACCATGTGTGTGTGTGTGTGTGTGTGTGTGTGTGTGTGTGTGTGTTTTCTCTCAGGTGAAGCGGGATCCGTACGCCTTCCTGTGGGACATGGCGGTGTTAGAGTACGCCGCTCTGACAGATGATGATTGTACGCTGGTGGTCACAGGAAACAGCATAAGCAGCAAAGGATACGGCCTGGCTCTGCAGCACGGCAGCCCCTACAGAGATCTCTTCTCGCAGAAGTGAGCGAGTGTATATGTGCAATATGATCAGAAAGAATGATACAAGTCGCTAAACTAGCAGAAGGAGACACCATCATTTCAATCATTTTAAGTCAATATCAAGCTCCAAAGCTTCGCAAACATCACACTGCGTGACTGTGATGGATTGTTTCCCTTTTTCTTTCATCATCTGTCCTTTCTCTCATTTACATTACATTTATTTCCTTGGCAGACGCAGTCTTGCCAGAGAACCCATGAATCGTGTTGAATCACCAGTGTCTGCTTCTCGGTGCATTTATCTTCATTCCCACCCATCCTTTCTTCTCTCCACTGGCTTTAAAGCACCTCACCCTGCAGCCCTTCATTTGTTTGACTATAATTTGCATTCATATTTTCAGCTCGTACCGACGCTCTGCTCACATACTAATTAGCTTTAGGGAGGTAAGCTCGCCGGCAATTAATAATTCACATATCAGGAACATCAAGGCCTCGAAATGCATTTTCATGAAGGATCCTCTACAATCACCTTTCAGTCTGTTATGGGGAATTAGAATCAAACATGTTTTAAATTAATACCCAGGACGATTGCAGTTGAACAGACTTTATTTTTCAACCTTTGACATTTTCGTTTCTATCATTAGTTATTGACCTTTTCCACTGGATTCTTTACAAATGCGTCCACTTTCTGAACGTCTGCTGCATTGAAATGTATAACTACTAAGAAAACTTGTTAATGAATAAAGAGAAAGTAAATTAATAAGACTCTATAAAAGACCAAATGTTCATTGTTACTGCTGAAGTGATTTTTTTTTTCAATGATTTACAAAAGTTTGTCAACACTATTTAAGGACCTTTTATCGCTGCCTTTTAATTGAGGAGATAATTGCCTCACTTTTTACATTTGAAAACCAGAAGCATTATTTTTCCATCATTTGTTTCTTGGTCATGTTCCATGGCACCATGGCCAATAATTGTAATACAGGGGTTGGACAAAATTATGTGTCCAAACAACACAGAACTACTGCAGCAAAGTGACAGAAAACCTCAATATTCACCTTGAAGACCACAAAAACTGACCACAAAGCCAGCATCCATGAAAGAGTTGCAACTGCTAAAACTTTAAGCACAGACACCAATGCTAAAATGCAAAAGATGGTGTCATGATCATAAAACCTGGACAGTTGGAACTCCAAGATGAACTTCAACATCTGCCCTGGCCAGACAAATCACCTGACTTGAATATTATCACACTACTGTGTAGTTTTGATAATAGTTTTGATAGTTGTAGAGAGAAGAGTGAGAAGCGAATTCCATCATCTTTAAAGCAACTGGCAGATGTTTTCATAGACAACATTCAGCTAGAGACTATTCAAAAAGTGTATGAGTCTATTCTAAAACATCTGGAATCTGTATTAAAGGCAGAACACCTGGTAAAACACCTTCAGAAATATTGCTTATTTCCCAGATTTTCATATTATTTTGTCCAACCCTTATATTTGCTTCATTGTCACCTTTGAGTCATATTTTGTTCTGAACTTCCCTCTTGTAATAAAGTTTTCAACAAAGCGGTGGAACAGGCAAAATCAATCATTTCAGAATGTATAGTTTTTTTTATTATTCAAATGAAAACTATGACCGATTAGTAGCTCAGCCCTCTTAACAATCCATTTTCCTTTTCACTTCAGGATCCTTGACCTGCAGGAGAAAGGAGACCTTGACATACTAAAGCAGAAGTGGTGGCCGCGAAAAGGTCGCTGTGACCTGGACAAGCACGCGGAGCCCCTGCCAGAGGGCCGTGCCCTGAGACTGCACAGCTTCGCTGGGGTCTTCTGCATCCTAGCGGCAGGGCTGCTGCTGGCCTGCCTGGTGGCCGCTCTGGAGTCATGGTGGAATGGGCCACGCTGTCAGCGGGCACAGCCCAAAGAGGTGACCCCACAGGCGGCCAAACTACGGCCAACCCCTGCCCACCGCGCCCAGGACTGTACAGCCACTGCCACACTCTACTTTATGGATCCAGACGCCACTGACGCAAGTCCCGATTTAGTCGAGCTCCAGTACACCCAGCTATAGGTGTGACCATTAAGAACTTACTGCCTCCCATTTGCTGAAGTGTTGCCAAAGAGAAGGCAAGAGGGAAGGGTGAAGGGGGGAGGGAGTCACTCAAGAAAAGCACAAGATCACCTAAGAAAAAAAAAACAGATCAAATCTTTGATTATTAAAAAGGATAGTTCACCCAAAAATGAAAACCAGTCATCATTTACTCAATCTCACGTTGTTCCAAATCCGTATGAATTACTGTATGAAAGTATGAAAGAAGATATTTTGAAGAATGTTTAACGTCGACATGAAATGTAAATTCACCATTTCTATTTTTAAAATGGGTATTATTGATCGTATTTTTGGGGTGAATATTTATTTATTTATTTCAATTAGGACCTCTTAATTTTTAATCAAAATGTCATAAACTGATCTTCCAGCGAAACAACATTCTTCTCTCTGGTGACGAATGCCAGATTTTTCCAATCATTTAGTCTGCTGAAATGGCACCCCTACATGCTTGCATTCATCTGCCACTGTTTTGACTATAATATCTTAAAATCCAATCAACAACCAATTTATACATTTTTTTTCTTTGATAACCCGTTATACTCAAATGTACATCACAATTTGGAAAAAGTTCTACCACTACTTGTTTTGTGACTTTATGCTGTCAATATTATAAAAGTCAATGGAATCCAAAAATGCCATTTGTTCACAAACCAGTGAAGACTGGTTCATGTTTTCTATCAGAAAACATCTTCTGTAAGTTTTATTTTGCCATATTTTTAACAATGTCTTGCTACTTTTGTGTCCTTTTTGGAACTTGAAAGTTTTGGTACCCATTGGTTTTATAATGGCCACAAACAGCTAAAACATTCTTCTAAATGTCTTCTTTTGTGTTTCACAGAGGAAAGGAATTCATATGAGTTTGGAACCACAGAAAATTATGACAGAATTTTCTTTGTTTGGATGTACTATCCCTTTAAGTGGAGATGATAGCTTTTGTATTCAAACCCATTAGCTCTGTGTTATGGGCACCTACAAGTGTCGTTCCATTCATTAAATTGTTGTTTCCGAGTAGCTTTCTGCATACAAACATCCCCAATTTGCAATATCCGTCAATCATACTAGTTCTGCTGCTTCTGCTAGGTTGTTAGGGCAAAGGTTGTACCTGGATCCCTAAACTAAAGTGTGTGCAATGAGAAAGCCAGTGACGTATTGACTTATGTTCAAGTGTTCTGCAGTTACTCTTCCGTCCTTGTCTCCTCTCCTTCTCTCTTTTCCCTTTGGTGATATCTTGAGCCGAGGCAAGCACGTTGATGAGAGCAACAGCTCATAAACCACATATTATAGTTCAGGGACGTTGATTGTTGATAACGTAATATTAAATTTTACAGACATTGTTGAATAATAACGATCAGACGTCTGTATTATGACTACCATTTGTCATCTGCTTGAAATTTGACTGGATTTGAATTAATAGCACATAAAGAGATAAGAACTTTTACTAGCTTTCAGACTATATTGCTTTCACCAACCAACTCCTTGTTCTTGCTTTAAGGTGCTCAGTCTGCCATATGCCTGTACAATTTATGATTCTTTTATGTATGGTTTTGTTTGGTTTATGATACACTGTAAGAAGGGAGCCACTGGAGCTCTGGCAAGCAATAAGAACCACACGATAACCGACTTGACACATTTTATGTTTTATATCCCTGTCTGTGTCTTCTTATTGCAATTATATGCCAATGTCCAGGCAGTCACGGGTTCTCTATGGTCTCATACAGGACACTAAGGGCTGCACTCTGGAGATGGTGTCTGGGTCATTGGCATATAATGAAATTGCAACTGCTGCAGGATGCACACAGGACGTTTGGCCAGAGAGAGAAAGAGACTGGGAAGACACGCAGGCTTTTTACACAGGTCAGCCGAGACCTGAGCAAGGAATACCTGTCAGTGGGGTGAACAGGGCTTGACAATGTAGAGTCATTTAGAGGAAGGACAAGCGTCCTCCTGGAGTGGGTTAGGACTCCAGATCAATCAGATTATATATGTGGGTGGAGCGGTAATTATGACTCACTCATGCAAAGAGAACTAACTGATGACAGAGACCCAGGCAGAGTCAGAGACATTAATTCATCCATGTTGTGTGGATTAATAAATAACTTTCTGTTTAGAGTGATGATTTTACTCATGGAGTCTCTTTGCCAAAGCAGCACTATGTGTGCCTCTCCCACTGTGTGCCTCTCCATTTCGCTCCACATACTCATCAAATTCATCATCTGTTTGTCATCCATCAGATCACCCATTCAGTGGTCACACTGATGTCCCAAAATATTGCAATCTGGAATCCAAAAGGAGATTGGCCTCCAGTTGTGTTGTTTGTCACGGCTGTAAGTGCCCCAAATTGGGTGTATTTTAATGGCGAATTAATGCATTTTTAATTAGAGCCACATTCAGACTTTCTTCTACAGCTGCATGAGCTCTGCAGTAATTATCTCTTCATTGATCTTATGACTCAGAAACATAGTCTCATAATGTGACACTTCTAATTACCCATAAACGGTACAAAACCGTAGAATATACAGCTGATTCGCTGGTATCGACCGGGCTAGAGACGCAAGACCTCTGCAATTGAGTTAAAGGGCCAGTTCACCCAAAAGTGAAAATTCAGTCACTCACAAAAACACAAAAGAAGATATTTTAAAGCATGTTTTTGTCTGTATAATGAAAGCCAATGGGGTCCCAAGTCATCTTTTGTGTTCCACATGATACAGGTTTGAAACAACATGAGAGTGAGTAAATGACAGAATTTAATTTTGGGGTGAACTATTCCATTAAAATGGAAAGCATGCATTACTGAACTGGCTTGTACAAAACTGAGAAGAAGAACAGTGATTAACAGAGTAGTCGTGGATGTAACGGTTATCAGTGTTGAATGAATACTTCATAGTATCGAGGTCACCCTCCTCACTCTCTTATGGAGGATGCATGGCATGAGAATTAAATGACTGTGTGGGAAAAAATGTAAGCAGTTAGCGGACTGTTAATGTTGGCTTGATTCTTTCATTAAGTAGCACGCCACAGCATCACTGGTGCATGACCGAAGCTATTTCACGGCAGCGCATATCAAAGAATGAAGAAATACCCCTTTCAAGGCTCCTCCGAAATAAGCCCGAAACATTGAAGCTCCAAAGCATGTGTTTGCAATTCAATTTATGGCCCATGTTTCCCAGCGCTCACTCTCATTTGCATCATTGATTTCTTTCATTTCGCAACTTTTCGGATATGAAGCTTTTTTGGCAGTTCAGACCTTTTGCTTGCTGGAGTGGGTGGGAGAAGAGATGGATTTGATTTGATTTTTATGAGATTATTCCGTGCTGTCAGTAGTACGTTGTGTAATTGGTATCATTAATCAGAGCTGATGTGATTGTTGGAGCCCCTGGTAAACACCTTCTGCTCTTTTCTGAAAGATTGCACGCACTTCCACGTTCTTTTCATTCACATGTGTTCTTGCTCCAGTGCCCGTCCACTTTTCATTTCTCGCTTCTTCTTTCTTTCTTGCCTTTTTCCACCTCACAAATCAATTCCCGCCCTTTCATCTTTCCCCTCGCCTTGTACTCGGTCTCAATCGCCCCCTTTCTTTGTCATTCCCAGGACAAAGAGGTGAATCTGGAGCAGGTTCACCAGCGTATGAGTGGGCTGATGGAGGACGATCTGGCGCACAAGCAGCTGCCAGGTCAGTCTCTGGAGATCTCTGCCCTGGACATGGGCAGCATGCGGCCACATCAGAGCTCCCGGGAAGCCATGAGAGATTTCCCCCCTGGGGGCCTGTCCGTGACTTCCTTCCTCCAGGAGGGTCCTGGGGTCGGCCGCATGCCCGGACGGAGCCTCCCCCTCCCTCTCAGCAGTTCCACTCTGCCACCCTCCATGCGCTGCAAACACCGGGCGCCCAACGGAGGCCTTTTCCGCCAGAGCCCCATAAAGACACCTATGCCCATCTCTTACCAGGCAGTGCCCAGGGGACCCATCCCAGAAGCCATTGATCCAAGCCATGGGACCTCTATTTGAGCCGACCGGTCTGAGCGTTCTAAAGACTGTCAACCAGCCAATCACAAAAACCAGGTTTGGAACAGGTCTGGTTGCATTTATACAATTACATACATACAAACAGATATGGAGATCTCTCTTTTTTTTCAGTACAGATACATACGACTGTGAGACGCTGACTTTTCTTTGCCTGTACATATTTGTATATAACGAGAGACAGCAGTGAAGTCAAAGTGTATTTTGAATATTCATGATTTTTTTGAAGTTGAGTTTAAAAGAAGTAATTACTTACAATACAGACTGTTTGAATGGCTTTGTAAATTTTGTTCTAAAATAAAAATGAGAATTCCTTGTGGATGTTTTCTAAGTGCCACGTTTAAAGATTTTCATTTGAAGGAGAAGAGATGGGGAGAAAACAAGTGACAGAGAAACAATCTGTGAATCTTTTGATCACCTAATTTTTTGTTTAATATAAAAAGCTTTAAACAGAAATGAATCAAAGAAACTGCAGGTTTGTGGAGGCACCGCTCACGTAACGTTTGATCCCAGGGAACAAGGTTTTAGTAGCAGCTCTTCATCATATACTCTCAGTGTGTATGGAGGCTGAAGCTGTCTTAGTCTTTGACAGCCATGTGTACAAAATCATCTGTAGAACAGCATACAAAACACTCGCCTTTAATATCAAATACATTCTAAAAGAGACATATGTACATTATATGTACCTGAAATTCTGCATACTCATATGTAATGGCTACATTTGAGTCTTTTTAAAGTGTACTCTAAACAGAGAAAGAAATATAAACATATCAATATAGCAATGTTGCTTCTCTTTAGTAGAAAACTGAACAATATTAAAAATATTTCTTTATCCTGTTCCTGAAACCAGTAGTGATTTTAGCATGTTGGAGGAAAATCACCGTGGAGTTTGAGATTCTTTTGTTTATCAAATAAACTCTTTTGCATCAAATCCTTTATCCATTTAGTGTTTATTGGTATGATAATCTTTTTAAAAACTAAAATAAGGTTCAACTCACAATTAACTACATCTATTAATATAGGTTAATTTATAAATGCATGATTGCTAATGGTTACAATTTCAAGTTAATTTATAAAACTTTTAATGTTAAAAATGTATTACACTGTTTAAATGTTTGGGGTCTTTTTTTAAAGACAACTTACTCAGCAAGAATGCATTAAACTGATCAAAAGTGACAGTAAAGACATTATATAATGTTGCAAAAGATGTCTATTTAAAATTAATGCTGTTATTTTGAACTTTCTATTTATCAAAAAATCCTATTTAAAAAACAATCATAGTTTATGAAAAAAATAGCACAATGGTTTTTAACATTAATACTAAATGTTTCTCTTGAGCATCAAATCAGCATATTAGAATGACTCCAAAGACTGGAGTAATGGCTGTTGAAAATTCAACTTTGCCATGACAGGAATAAATTACATTTAAAAAATATATTGAAATTGAAAAATGTTATTTTATATTAGAATATTCCAGCCCTGGTGAGCATAAGAGACTTTCAAAAACATTAAACAATCTTACTGACCCCAAGCTTTTGAACAGTAGCGTATGTAGAAATTAGCATTAACCAAGAATTAATTCATGATACTCAATGTCTAATAGACAGGTTGATCGATAAAGACTGATATTTGTAATAGAGTGCAGTTCTTCACTGTCAATCAAACAAATGTTTTACCTGTTTCATTAAAACTATATATCCAGTATATTAAGGGGATAGTCATAAAAGATGAAGTGATTTCTTGCAGTGTTGTTCAGTGCCCCCAGGCTTCATCTTCAAAATAATGTTCCAGCTACCTCAAATACTAATAATGATCAACAACTGACATTCCCCTGCAGAGCAAATCAATGAATGCATTAATTATACAGTTTGTTTTCAGATAAACTCTACATGACTATTGATTTTCAGAATCCTCTTGGTGTGCACTTCATCAAAACCAAGTCTTCTTATTTTCACTAATGAACATAACCTCAAACAAAACATCGGCAATTCTGAACAGCAGTAATACTTTCGACCAGCTGGTTTATGCTCCTCACTTTGTCACTAAAGCGAACTATCAGATCACCGCAGGCCAGGGTTTACATTCAGTATGTTGCAGGGATAACACTTGCCAAATATCTCCAATGTCAAGCTGAATAAAAAGGTCACGGTAGTGCCCAGAGTCCTTAAGGCTACATGAACACACCGGATTTCAAGTGCTCAAGCCCTTGAGTTGTTTGTCAGGTGAACAGACTGGCAATGCCCTCCCTGTCCCTCCTGCCAGCTGTGTCAATAAGATCTAGGGCACCATGTGGATGACATGACTGACCCTGCAAGGGCAGAAGACATTAAAACATGTTGTCAAAAGTTACACACCTCAACACACATGCCAAACAATATAAATCTGCCTAGCAATGAGGTTGACTGTGTATACTAAGACAATTTTTTTAGAAGCCTTTAAAGATTTACTGTAACGTGGTTTCACTCACATATTTGTCCATGTCTGGGTGATCCTTTTCATCTTAGGCTTTTATTAAACCATAAAAAAGTTGTCAACTTCGGAGTCCTAGCACCCATGAAATGCTAAAAGCCCTGAACACAGACTGCAGACTACATTTTTATGCTATGCATAATTTGTGGGAAGATGCAGTTTCACAGCATGTTCTATAATGTTTGGCTCAACTTCAAGCTTAATAGGGTCTAAAAAGTCGAAACCTGTCATATTTACATTAAATGATCAAAAGGCCTCATCTGGCTGTCAATGCTAAAAGCATGCTAATATTGCAGCTCACTGCAGATCAATGTATTGATGTGAGCAACATGTGCAGCATTTGTGATGTGAACTGTAATGAACAGACTCTAAACAGATTTCACCATTCATTCAAGGCTTGTTTTACAAGTCTTGTGTTTTTTAAGGCTTGTTTATCAATCAATTACAAAGCATTTGGAATTCTATAAGGGATGCACCGATACTAAAATTCTCAGCCAATATCAATAGCCCATTATTTATAATGACATCTGATAATGACAATAGCCGATTATTTATACTGACATATACAGATAGTTTGTTTTTTTTTCAGGAAAAATCTCTCCCAACAAATGCACTGTACAGGGAACCCTTTCATTACATTAATGCTAGAGGTTATAATTAACAGAGTTTAAAAAAAAGCTTTTTAAAACTATTCATACAATATATATATCCAAAAATGAAAATTAGCCCATGAAGTACTCACCCTCAAGGCATCCTAGGTGTATATGACTTTCTTCTCTAAGACGAATCTAGTCGGAGTTATATTAAAATTTGTCTTTGTTCTTCCAAGCTGGTTAATGGCAGTCAGCAGGTGTTGCAGTTCATCAGTCCAAAATAAGTGAAATAAAGCGCATCCATCCATAATAAAAAAGTGCCTCACACGGCTGTGGGGGGTGAACAAAGGCCTCTTGTAGCGAATCGATGCATTTTTGTAAGAAAAATAACCATACCTGTCAACAATTGGGTCCTAAAATACAATTATTTAAACTGCGTGTATATCAAACTGAGTGTTTTCTGTGTAAAAATAAGGGTCGTTTTTGGCTTTGGACTAAAACAAAAAGCAGAAGGGCTTATTGAAAAATGCAAATTCATTCTCTCTTCATTCTTTCGCTTTTTGCCAGGAATATAGCCATTTCCCCGGTAACCACAGTAAACAAAGCAGCACAGCACCTGATTTTGCAACTTGCAGCGCTCATATTTAATCAATGAAACCATAGCCTTTTGAAGTGTAAGCTATATCTCAATTTGCATGTACATTTGTTTTGTTTTTTTCACCGGAGCACCACCTGAGTCTTCTCCTCCCATCCAATTTCTACCAGTGATCCTTTCCTTCCCGCGGTAGTCATCACTGGGGATGGGCAGATCGATCCTATATCTTAATGTGAGGGACAGAATTGTATTTACATTGTTAAATTTAAGTTTAAATCTTCCTTCTGCTGCAGCTGTCAGTCATTCTCCGCTCAGCATTCAAACAGCACATCACGTTCAGTTATGACAGTCAGTACAGTAAAACTCTCTCTCCAAGATGATATATTCCCATTATAATACTTGATGTGTAGTTAAAGGTCTGGGGATTCGCATAAAATGACATCTTGCTGGAGTTCATTGCTCTCTCACTTCTCTTCTCTTTGTTTGTACCGTGTGGAGTGACATCACTGTTGTAGGTTGCCAAGTTGAGGGGACAAATGGGTTGAAATCTGTATGTGTCGATTGTGTGAGAAGGATCTTCATACAAGATCTGACAACTGGGCAACCTTGGAATTTGTTGACGTGATTATTCATATAATGAGGTTTGGGCCATACAAATTATGGGAGATAATTAATAGATAACAAACATATAAAAAACCTCAAACAAAACATCGGCAATTCTGAACAGCAGTAATACTTTCGACCAGCTGGTTTATGCTCCTCACTTTGTCACTAAAGCGAACTATCAGATCACCGCAGGCCAGGGTTTACATTCAGTATGTTGCAGGGATAACACTTGCCAAATATCTCCAATGTCAAGCTGAATAAAAAGGTCACGGTAGTGCCCAGAGTCCTTAAGGCTACATGAACACACCGGATTTCAAGTGCTCAAGCCCTTGAGTTGTTTGTCAGGTGAACAGACTGGCAATGCCCTCCCTGTCCCTCCTGCCAGCTGTGTCAATAAGATCTAGGGCACCATGTGGATGACATGACTGACCCTGCAAGGGCAGAAGACATTAAAACATGTTGTCAAAAGTTACACACCTCAACACACATGCCAAACAATATAAATCTGCCTAGCAATGAGGTTGACTGTGTATACTAAGACAATTTTTTTAGAAGCCTTTAAAGATTTACTGTAACGTGGTTTCACTCACATATTTGTCCATGTCTGGGTGATCCTTTTCATCTTAGGCTTTTATTAAACCATAAAAAAGTTGTCAACTTCGGAGTCCTAGCACCCATGAAATGCTAAAAGCCCTGAACACAGACTGCAGACTACATTTTTATGCTATGCATAATTTGTGGGAAGATGCAGTTTCACAGCATGTTCTATAATGTTTGGCTCAACTTCAAGCTTAATAGGGTCTAAAAAGTCGAAACCTGTCATATTTACATTAAATGATCAAAAGGCCTCATCTGGCTGTCAATGCTAAAAGCATGCTAATATTGCAGCTCACTGCAGATCAATGTATTGATGTGAGCAACATGTGCAGCATTTGTGATGTGAACTGTAATGAACAGACTCTAAACAGATTTCACCATTCATTCAAGGCTTGTTTTACAAGTCTTGTGTTTTTTAAGGCTTGTTTATCAATCAATTACAAAGCATTTGGAATTCTATAAGGGATGCACCGATACTAAAATTCTCAGCCAATATCAATAGCCCATTATTTATAATGACATCTGATAATGACAATAGCCGATTATTTATACTGACATATACAGATAGTTTGTTTTTTTTTCAGGAAAAATCTCTCCCAACAAATGCACTGTACAGGGAACCCTTTCATTACATTAATGCTAGAGGTTATAATTAACAGAGTTTAAAAAAAAGCTTTTTAAAACTATTCATACAATATATATATCCAAAAATGAAAATTAGCCCATGAAGTACTCACCCTCAAGGCATCCTAGGTGTATATGACTTTCTTCTCTAAGACGAATCTAGTCGGAGTTATATTAAAATTTGTCTTTGTTCTTCCAAGCTGGTTAATGGCAGTCAGCAGGTGTTGCAGTTCATCAGTCCAAAATAAGTGAAATAAAGCGCATCCATCCATAATAAAAAAGTGCCTCACACGGCTGTGGGGGGTGAACAAAGGCCTCTTGTAGCGAATCGATGCATTTTTGTAAGAAAAATAACCATACCTGTCAACAATTGGGTCCTAAAATACAATTATTTAAACTGCGTGTATATCAAACTGAGTGTTTTCTGTGTAAAAATAAGGGTCGTTTTTGGCTTTGGACTAAAACAAAAAGCAGAAGGGCTTATTGAAAAATGCAAATTCATTCTCTCTTCATTCTTTCGCTTTTTGCCAGGAATATAGCCATTTCCCCGGTAACCACAGTAAACAAAGCAGCACAGCACCTGATTTTGCAACTTGCAGCGCTCATATTTAATCAATGAAACCATAGCCTTTTGAAGTGTAAGCTATATCTCAATTTGCATGTACATTTGTTTTGTTTTTTTCACCGGAGCACCACCTGAGTCTTCTCCTCCCATCCAATTTCTACCAGTGATCCTTTCCTTCCCGCGGTAGTCATCACTGGGGATGGGCAGATCGATCCTATATCTTAATGTGAGGGACAGAATTGTATTTACATTGTTAAATTTAAGTTTAAATCTTCCTTCTGCTGCAGCTGTCAGTCATTCTCCGCTCAGCATTCAAACAGCACATCACGTTCAGTTATGACAGTCAGTACAGTAAAACTCTCTCTCCAAGATGATATATTCCCATTATAATACTTGATGTGTAGTTAAAGGTCTGGGGATTCGCATAAAATGACATCTTGCTGGAGTTCATTGCTCTCTCACTTCTCTTCTCTTTGTTTGTACCGTGTGGAGTGACATCACTGTTGTAGGTTGCCAAGTTGAGGGGACAAATGGGTTGAAATCTGTATGTGTCGATTGTGTGAGAAGGATCTTCATACAAGATCTGACAACTGGGCAACCTTGGAATTTGTTGACGTGATTATTCATATAATGAGGTTTGGGCCATACAAATTATGGGAGATAATTAATAGATAACAAACATATAAAATACGCCCAGTCTGATTGTTTTATAGAAAGATGAAAAATACGGGAGAAATACGGACAAATATTTAAATGGGATGATAGCGGGATAGAATGGTAAAATACGGGAGAATCCCGGGAAAAATGGGAGGGTTGACAGGTATGCGAAACTTCTTACAACATACAAACACATATGTGATGGGGGATAAATTGTGATTAATTTCTATCATGTGAGGAAGGTTAAAAATACATAGACATGGATGGATGGACTCAAACATGAACAAAAAGACAAGGCAACTGTTTTGAATGAAAATGTTAATCATATCTATCTCAACTGAATTATGAATGCTTTGGGGCCAGGGCTAAACTGTGAATAGAAGGTAATTGCTCTGAAGACGCTTTCAGATTGAGAATACCTTTGCATTATTAACACGTTTATATAAAGATTGCAGATGTTTTATTAATATCCTATTTTTCTGAAGAAATGATTGGCACTTGCAAATGATATGCAAAAGCATGAGTCCTAATTATAGCAGCAAAATATGAACACAACACAGCGGCCAAAGATGATACTGATGCTTTAGAGTCTCGCTAATTTGAGGCCATTAGTCATAAAAATGAGTGCACGAAAAGCTGCAGAATTGAGGGGAAAACACAGAGCTCCCTTCACACCACAACAAATTATTCAAGATTCAGTAGTGATACAGATGCAGCATGACTTCCTAAAAAACATCCAGCCAAAACAAAAGGATAAAACAAAACCCCATATCAGTACACAATTCATGATGGAAAATATTTTACACCTGATTCTGGCAAACCTGTGACTTCCACTTGTGACACAGCGGGATTCAGTAGTGCAGGCGGCAAATGACAAGCCCCTCGCCTTATCTACTGTAGCACACAAACTAGAACCCTAACCTTGAGAAGTCATTTTGCTAGATCAATATTTGCCAGATGGAGAGATTGAGAGGCAGGCGGAATACTGCGGCTTAGAAGAGATGGAAGGAATATCAATGCCCACAGGTGAGAGGTGGAGAAAGCAAGAAATATGGCGGCTGTCAGATCACGTTTTTTTAAATCTCCATCGAGTTTCAAGTGCCGCTGGAAAATCTTGCAAGTGTGTGTTTTGTAAACTGCAAATAACTTTTTGAAGGCATTATTTAAAGCAGGTGCACTGGTCAGCATGCAATTGATACACAGCCCACAAACACAATACATAATACAGAAGTGTTTGTTATTTTATGAATGAGTAGAATGAACCATATTTAAAAAAAAAAAAAACAAGTCTCCAGAGATTTGTGAAGTTTCTCAGCTTGTTTTTATTTTTTCAGTCCGTGTTTTTTTCTGGGTCCAGTGCAACTATTTTTCACTATACTAGGGATACTCTTGTAGGCGGACTCCTCTCTGGATTCTGACCGAAAGACAATTAAATCTGGACAGAGACTAAGTGATTGTGTAGGCATATGTTAATCAAAGCTTACTGTGAATGGCCCTTTAAACTATTAACTACTAGAGTGTTAAATGAATGCAACAGAATCATACTAAAAAAAGCAAAAAGCCAGCAATTTCGCTCAACTTCTGTTATTAACTGTTGGCCTATAACCAATCAGATCAGCGGCAACACTATGACAACACTCTCTGGTCCTAACGTAGTGATGTTGATACCTCAGGTAGCTAATTTATGCTGCCGAGTGCTGTTAGCAAAATAAGTGTCTGAAAAGCTACAACAATGGCCTGTTCCAAATTGTCAGATCTGAAGAAAAGGAAGGCTGACAGTGAAAACGGTGCATTTTAATATGACTGGACAGACATTCACATTTATTCTGCTCAACAAAAGCACCAAACCTTAATTTGCACCCGAGACAGTGGTGGTTGTTAAAAGTGTTAACATTAAGCACCACTATGAATGCAAGTACATGTATTATTGAGTTGAATTACTAACAGAACACGGTGGTTCTAGAGAAAAAAAACTCAGCTGAGGATTTCTCCTTAAATATCAAGCCGTATTATAGTCGTGTGGAGTCAGTGGACCTTTAGCTTGGGGTCATTCCTATGTTCCCAGAATTCTATATATGAACATGATAACAGTAAAGCAGACATCTTGATTGAAATTTTACAAATGTTATACAGGATTCAGATAATGTGATTGAGTGTTACATTATGAGTACCAGCTCTTGTGGGAGTAAAAGGTAATGAGATAGCAGATGAGAGTACAAAGATTGAAATAGAAAAGAGACAGATGTAAATATTAAATATGGTATAGTAAGATTGAAATGAGTCCGATAAAAAACAAATGAGGAGCAGATGATGAAAGAGAGAGAGGATAAAACAAGTAAAAGTTAAGTTTGCTTAAGAAAAATAAATCATTCTCATTTTAAATAATTATTTAAGTCACAGGAAATTGGACAAAAAGACAGGTACAAAACAGTACTTTACTGAGGTAAAGAGCTACAGTCACATGAAACACTGTGAATAGCATTAATCAAATTAAAACAATTGAGAAATAAAGTTGTTGGTTGTATCTGTAACTCGTTTCATACAAAAGTGCAAATGCAACCATCTTCACAATCAACTGTAATGAAAATAACCTCAGGGAACTTCAGAAATAATATTACAATAATATTATTACAGTAATATAATCACAATTCCTGTATAATGAAGAATTGTGCCACATGACCTGACTGCATTAAATGACCAGGGGCAAGTTCAAGCTCAAACCGGTGTGCACCGTTTTGAGCCCTGGTGGCACTATAGACTTAATATAGTTCATTCATAGTAAACGCCCCCTAAGTGTTTTTTTAAGCACCTACATAATCTTTCTGAATAGCATAATTATGCACCATACATTATAATCAAGCAATGCATGAAAATATGAACTATTGTTATTTTCTGCAACCTTCTTACAAATATATCATGTAGGTCTGCGCAATCAGATGTAAAATACATGCCGGAAAAACAAAAACCCATTTTTTGTGTGTTTTGGGATTAAAATGCAGCTCTCTATGCAACTTCGCTTCATCAGATCTTGTTGTAGCTAAATAAATAAGGCACTCGACTGCATCGCCTCTCTGGACCTCCCAGCATGAGTCAAACGAATGAGACATGTCTTTCCTGCTGTGCTCATGAGCTCGGAGATTTATCGCGGGTGATGAGTGTGCAGACAGCCGTTAGCCTGTACCTGTGCTGAGCCAGATTAGCCGTATGATAAACAGCCACTCCCCATTTGATAAATAATCCGTGAGAAACTGCATTGAGTGAGAGCAATGAAAGTTTTATGCTCTGAAATGTGAAAGCCTTCTGAAAAACAAGACCGTGGCAGACGCCTACAGAATTTCAACTCTCTCTGTCTCGCTCCATCACATCAACATGTTGAAAACATTTGATTAACCCTTTAAATAAACACCATTTGTCTTTTGCACTTTGCAACATAAATTAATACTCTCTTAGAGAAGGTTTAGAATATAATTTGCTCTGACTGCTTTGCTCGTCTCGTTGTGAAGTTGCTAAGACTGAATGACAATAACAAACACACACATCATTATATGTCAGTCGATTCTAAATTCAGTGCATTCGGAGATGCAGTAGAGCTTTTTAGTTTGTAGTCCTAGAAGAGAATTAACATTTAATGAAGAATTATCATATAAATGAGGACTAACACATGCTTTGAGATTACATACTTTATCAAGCAACCGTTTGTTAGCAATAGCAATTAACAACTTTGTTTAAAAATTCATAGTTTAAGTGAAACTAAATGAAAAATGTCATTATATTGAATATTATTCATATTATTATAGTATTAAATATTAAATAAATATGTTCAAAATATAATTTTTACATGCATTGGAATAAAATTAAAGTATGAAGTCTAAATGGAGGCAAAAGCTTTTCACAATGAAACCTGATCTGAAAGCAATTACAAGTGAAAACATAATGTATGAACAACATTTCTATACATATTTTGACTAAAATTAACTCTGCTGTGAACACTTTACTTATTATTGATGCTATAGAAAGAGCTGAATAAATAAGCTATGAATTAAATTACATAAAGCTAACCCATAAAGCAAATGTAGGCTGTTTTTCCTGGAATTAAGGCTGATAAAATTGTAGATTTATAAAGAAAAAAATCTGTATCCTCTCTGCATCACTATATCCCCAGTACCCCAGTAACAGCCCCAGTACCATCTTTCAGGATACTTTCAGTGCAAATTTATCCAAACAAACAGATCAAACAAGCGGATAGAAGAAGTAGCTTAGACAGGACTTGTCAGTAATGTTCCGAGGCAAGACTTAGCTATGGGTCAACTTGCATTGTGCAGCATCAAACAGTCTCCAAAGAACACCTGGTGTGATATGTTTAGGGTAATATCTGGCCCTGATGGCTCTGCAGTTACAAAATCAGTCATTCTGAGTCTTCTGAGCTCCTTGTTTACTTTTGAATCTGTCTGTAGTCAAACATAAAAGGCAGACTTGAATAAAGCTTTACCTTCTTTGACCCTTTGATACTGAATTCCGACTCATTAGTTCCTATGCGTGGTTGTCTGCCTCTGTCTGTGAGATTAAAAGCACCACAGCTGTCTTGATGGGCTCTACAGTCTCTGAACTGGGGCTTCTGATTGCTCCATCTTCACTTATCATCACGCCGTCAGATCACTTCCACTAATTACCTGACCCAGGCCTTCATTTCATTTATGTACATTAAAAAATGGACTCTTGATAAACTCCTTTTAGTGAAGAGTGCATTTTGTCATTGTAAAAAAATGTAAAACAAATGGTCTCTCCGTCTTAAGTGTATATATATATATATATAGAGAGAGAGAGAAAAGTATTTATTTGAAATAGAAATATTTTGTATTTACTCTTGCTTTTGATCAATTTAACGCATCCTTGTTAAATAAACATATTTCTTTCTTTCTTTCTTTCTTTCTTTCTTTCTTTCTTTCTTTCTTTCTTTCTTTCTTAATCTTACACCAAAGTTTTGAATGGTAGTGCATCACCATTTCCACAAAAATATTAAGCATCACAACTGTTTTCAACATTGATAATAATAAGAAATGTTTCTTAAACAGTAAATCAGCATATTAGTATGATTTTTGAAAGACCATGTGAAATAGAAATAGAAAACAGTGTAACAGTATATGTATATGTATATATATATATATATATATATATATATATATATACACACACACACACACATATATATATATATATATATATATATATATATACACACAAACACACACACAACTATAACACAATTTGATTGAAAGTTTCTTTTGATATTATATTATTAATCATTGTAAATTTGTTTCATATCTCTCTATCTGCCCTGTGTAGAGTGAAGACATTGATGTCTTTGTATCTGACACATTCTCCAGCAGGCTCAGGGGGCATTCAACACAGAGAGTGCTGGCACAGCCTCACACACACACGCTGTCATATGTCCCCCGAATGTTGCATCAGCACCTCGCTGGCACGCAAGAGCTGGCAACAAAGCAGAAGTAAGACATTGTGAGGTAGAATAAACCCTGCTGTCCCCTAAAACTCAAAACTGTGAGTCTTCTTGAAGCACATAAAAAAATGTTTTTTAAAATACAGGGGAAAGGTGTAACTCAGAGCAAAATAAAGGAGAACTTTTAGTGGTTTCTTCCTCATTAAAAATGTTTTGGGTCATTCCTGGGATTCGGTAACATTTCAACTTGGAATACACATTTTTTTCAACTACATGTGATTCAACTTCTAAATACCCCACATCATTAGGCACATATCTAACCTCCAAAAATCATATTTTCCCACCTCAGGCATTAAAGACCTTTTATTATTTTCAAATTTTTTCAGCTTTAGACACCTTTTTTTTCTCAACCCCGTAACGGACAAAATGGGATTGGTTTAAAAAGGATTTTACACAGAAATTGTTATAAAACAAACATGTACCTACTGCTCATGTGTCCCTGATAACTAGGGGTTGCACCGACTAGTCAACTTCAATGCTCTGCCATGACGCTTGATGTCGACTAGTCACTGGTCCTATAGAGGGCGCAACAGGATAAGAAATCTTTGACGGCTCCCCCGAATGTTGCATCAGCACCTCGCTGGCACGCAAGAGCTGGCAACAAAGCAGAAGTAAGACATTGTGAGGTAGAATAAACCCTGCTGTCCCCTAAAACTCAAAACTGTGAGTCTTCTTGAAGCACATAAAAAAATGTTTTTTAAAATACAGGGGAAAGGTGTAACTCAGAGCAAAATAAAGGAGAACTTTTAGTGGTTTCTTCCTCATTAAAAATGTTTTGGGTCATTCCTGGGATTCGGTAACATTTCAACTTGGAATACACATTTTTTTCAACTACATGTGATTCAACTTCTAAATACCCCACATCATTAGGCACATATCTAACCTCCAAAAATCATATTTTCCCACCTCAGGCATTAAAGACCTTTTATTATTTTCAATTTTCTTCAGCTTTATGATAAATTCAACATTTATCATAATTTTCATTTTTATAGGACTGAAGTAAAAAAATAAAACAAATTATGTGTCTACGGTCTCTTTATTTTTGTTAAAAATAAATAAGATTTTATTTAAATTATTAATACCACAATTGTATTGTTTTAGCCCTTAACATATCAGATGGTAATCAGCAAGAAATGCTTTTGTTCTTAATTGTCTTCCCTATATTTTTCTAAAAATATTAATGTGACAAGGTGTGACTGGGTTGAAGACTGTAACACATTTGAAGGGATACATTGCCTTAAATTTAAATTTTTGGTTTTGTTTCTCTGTCATATTGTCCCCTTGTCATATTGTCTGGGTCAACATATCTGCATGGCCAACATTGTCTTTCTGCTGAAAATGTGGCTGCAGTTTCTGATGTATGATGCTTGTCAACGTATAAGTGGACATATTACATAAAAAAATTATATTTAAACAAAAATATGAGTTGTCATGATTTTGGTGTATATATATTTACTGAAACCATGACTTTTTTTTTCATTTTTTTTTTCTTCACAAGTTTACAACCCCATAACAATGAGAAATACATATATTTGTGACAGGGTTGACAGGGTCTGTCTGCATGAGACGAGATCAAGATAAACATCTCACTGTCTCCTTTTCATTTTCAGTGGTGATATAAATGAAGAGTGACTAATAGGCAGCTAATGTGATCAGAATATTGAATTAAACATAAATTAATCTAATAAAGCTCCTAAGGAGAATGGAAACGTAATACCACAAGCACAATGAGCATTATGTTCTGTGCTTTGCGTTTATTCCTCTTATCCATGTTTATGTAAGATATCAGTGAATGGCATCCTAATAGGCTTTCACATTTTTAAATTATGGTTTGCTCATGGCAAAAAAACAGTTTCACTGTTTACAGTGTAGTTTGAGCAGCTTGGACCAGTTTGGATACTGTGCATTTGGATTTCCCAACAGGGGTTAAAAAAGCATCTAGAAATTGAAACAGTTTATTTCCTTTTACAACAGCAAATGACAAGGTCTATTTTCCCCCAATTAAATCTTAATTTAAGAAATCAGGCCTGCTGAACTGAAAGTTCACATTCTGATTTAAATCCTTGCTTTACAGAAATAACTCCTCCTTTTCATTTAATGTGGGTTGTACTACTCCTTAGTTCCAGTGGATGAAAACCTCCCTTCTGATGGTGTTCAGTGATACACAAAATCACCTCTAAGTTGGGAGCCCAATAAAACTGGGGGCATGGCTATGCGCTCTGCAGACCTTGTCAAAGTAATTGGTTTCTTTGTGCAGGGTGAATACTCCGTAAATGTAGCCCAGCATTAAAGAGCCACTCTTCTTTGTCACAGGAAGCGAACAAAGCAGCCAGTTGTTTCCTAAACATAGACTTTGAAATCCATGTGGACATCCTGTCTATTTCACAGGATAGACTAAACCAGCTTCTGTTTAACTTGTCTAGATTGCATTCAGCACCATGACTTTTTGACCCCATGCCACCTGAATCCATTTTTTACCTTTCTCCCCATTTTTTAAATAACTTTTAATATCTTAAATCTTTCAATATTTTACAATGTTTTAATATATTTTAATATCTAATATCTTCTAATATCCCTGAAAATGAAAGAATTTGTATGTACCATTGGTTGCATTTATTTGATAAAAAATGTGTTAATATGAAATATTATTGCAATTTAAAATAACTATGCACGCTCAAGAAGCACGTTTTTTTGTGCGATCATACCCAAAATCCCACCAGTGTTCAGTATATATGGTCAAAAGTTTGGAATAATAAAGATTTGTATTGTTTTTGAATATTTTATTGTTTTTTTATATTTACAGTAACATTTTGCAATATTTTTACAAGCTAAATCATAATTCCTGTTATGGCAAAGCTGATTTTTTTTAGCAGCCATTGCATTAACAACTGGCTGCATTGACCCCACATTTTTCTACAGATGTCAAAAGAAAAAAGTCTATATATTCAATATGTTGACTGAGTCTTTCATCAGGCTTTCAACATTCCCCAGAAAAACCGAAAGAAAAATTACCTTTTTAATTTTTCTTTCCTGTCTCGTGATTCTAAATAAAGAAGCAATGTGACATGCTAATGTACCTAAAACACCCTGCCATTAAAATGAGGCCTGATATAGAAAATGGAGACAAATGACAAGTTTCAAAGCGATAAGAATTCAGTTTGTCATAATAAGCAGCCCCACCTCTAAACCACCCCATTCCTGAGCTCATTTCCTTTGTAATCATTGGCACAAACAGTGACTGGCTGGTGGAGAGTGACAGCTGAGCATGTCCTTGAGGGCTGATTTGCATAGAGGGATTTAGGCAGAGGTAATTGATAGAAATGATGCCTCAATAAGCAGTTAATGGTGTGATGCTGGTGTGTTTACCCCCCCCCCAGAGAGACGGAGGGCGATGGAGAGCGCACCTGCTAATCTAATGATAGACAGATAGCTGCAATCCATGGAGGAGAAAAGCAACTGCCTTTGATATCAGTGGGAATGATAACACATAGCTTTCTCTGGATACAGTCTCATGAGGGATGTGCTCATGAAAAAAATCCAGCCATGGCCACATAATGGGACTTTTTAATAACCGTATGCTTCAAGGTCACCCTCTATAGCCTATCGCCCCTGCACTTGACCTTTTCTTTCCCCTTGACTTGAGTTCATGCTCATACTCCTTTTCCTTTGTTATATAGCTGATCTATATAAAGGCCAGTACCATAAAAGAACTCACCTCACCTCACCACTGTCATTGATTGAGCTGGCAGGAAGGATGAATCACGAAAGAAGTTGAGAATTGTTTTTCCAGTTAGACCGCCTATATGTTTTAAATTAACATAGGAATATTAAAATGAGGTGCAGCTGTGAATGTCTGTGTAATAAAATGTAATAAGACTGGAGCTAGAGTTTGCATGTGCTGTTCAAATGTCTATTACGTATAATTATTACAATATGTACAATATTGTTCAAAAGTGTGGAGTCAGTAAGTTTTTGTTTTTTCAAGAAATTAATAAATTATTCAGCAAGGATGCATTAAATTGACACATATTGTTTCTTGAGCACCATATCACCTTATTAGAATCATTTCTGAAGGATCATGTGACACGGAAGACTGAAGAAATGGCGGCAGAAAATTCACCTTTGCCATCACAGGAATAAACTGCATTTTATATCACAATATTATTTTTTTCAAAGTTAGTTTTTGACTAAATAAATAGAGCCTTGGTGAAGTTCAAATCAATTTTGTAGACTGACAACCTATATAGTAAATGAAAAATTAATTTAGTCCACTCTGAAACCCTTTAGAAACACCAGTAAGACAAATGACACATGGCTCTGTAACTTTTACTTTTGATTCTTGGAAAATATACCAAAACAGCTTCGGCATAGTTAGAATAAAATTACAATACACTTTTGATCCTGCCTCTCAAATTGATTATTTCACTTCCATTGTGAAAATAGAGCATGCAAACTCTAGCAAAACCTGCAGGGAACCACATATGGTCACTACACATAACACGCAGATGGCTGTGGAAATCTCTCTGGATCTGTCAAAGATGGGGAGGACTGTTTTGGAGGGAAAAACTCCCCATCGCTCTGGTACTACTATCAAAACAGGGTTCTAGAACAGAGCACTTGGCTGTCTCCCTCCAGAAATGTCCCAACAGCTGACAATGTCTGTGTGAATGTGTGTGCTTGTGTCTGGACCTGTCACATTAGATTACAGAGCACTTGTTTTTCTGTGCACTGCAGAAGACATTTTAGAATAAAGGAAAGGGCAGGGAAGTCATAAACTAGATCTACAGCTACAGTCCTGTTTGCTGTTCACCATAAATGGTTGTTTTTTTCCAAATCTTCTACAAAAAGATAATTCATCTGATGTGAAATCCCACACTAGACATTGATGACATGTTAGACAAAAACGTTTCCATAACAGCCTCCATTTTCAGCATTTTCTCATATATGCATGTTGATAGAGACCGGGACAGGTTTGCTTTAAAACATGACAGAAAGTGATTTCAGAGAGTGTGGCTCGGCAACAAAAATGATGTGTTGTGGATTCATACAGTACATAAAGTTGGAGACATTTCAAATGTGTGAGTGCTCCCTTTTTTCAGTAGATTACAGGTTACCGTGCCAACCATAATTACAGAAGCCGCATCACTGGACACCCAGGAAATAGCTGTGTGTTTGAATAGATACGGCCAGAATCGCCAAAGCAGAGGATGGATGGGAATGTTGCTTTGTTGTTTGAGGGGGGGTTTTGCAGTGCACCTACTTCTCAGTCATGTTGTTTGAATTTTAAATGCATAACTTTAAATTGTAAAAAAGGACACTGCACAATCGTTACCCTATTTCCGCTTGATCTGACTGTTAAATATTTTTATTGCAGTAATCTAATGTGACTTAATGTGGTCAGAATGATTCAGTTACTAAAAGGATAGTTCGCCCAAAAATGAAAATTCTGTCATTATTCACCCTCACCCTCAAAAAATAAGATATTTTGAACAAAAATAGTTTTGGTTACCCTTGACTTTCATTGTATGGACCAAAATATTTTTTCTAAACATCTTCTTTTATGTTCCACAGAAGAAAGAAAGTCATACTGGTTTGGAACCAGGGTTATTTTAGTTAACTCAAATTAAAACCTTGGGGGAAAAAAATATTTTCTAGAAATAAAATAAGCATTAACTGAAATAATCTAATATAGATAAATATAATAATTAGTTTTAATAAATAAATAAATATATATAACTTATTTCAGCTAACATAATTAGCATAACAAACATACAACATAATTGTGTTAACTAAAATTAAAATGTAAAAAGAAAACATATATTTAAAAAAAAAATCTAATAATATCGTAGTGATACTATAATAACACTGTTTGGAACAACATAATGCTGAGAAGAAAAAAAAAGTTTTGAAATAATACTTGAATGAAACCAGCATATTTCTGCACATAGGTTACCTAAAAAAATAAATAGCCTAAAATAAAATTACACTGTAGGATTTGAGTTGGTACAATAGGCAAGAGACTTTGATTTAAAATGTCATTTGTCTGTCGTGATTGCTGAGAAAGTCCAAATCGATTCTGATGTCTGCAGCAGACAGATATTCTGTCGGCATGTTCGTCTAATCAGAGACAGAACCATGGATGTTCTGCAAACAATGAAAACAAATATAGAATTCAGAATGTCCAAAGAAGTCAAAAAGTTGTGAGCTTCACAAGTCAGTACTAGTTTAAGTATCAGTTTTCTGATGAACCTGGATAAAAAAATGTAACTCTTTTGAACTTTTCCAAATCAAAATCATGTTGACAGTGTCTGGTCTTAACGTCTTCTGTCAACGTTTCTAACTCTTCTGAAACTCTTTGAAGAATTCAGAGCTCTGATTGTTTATTAAGGGCATGATTGTACTTGAAATTAAATATTTTCCAACAAGGGAATTTGGTTAAAGTAAGATCAAAGGACAGAGAACGAAAATGTACAACTCACACACAAAAGGAAATCCTTCTAAGGCCATCACCACGAAAGAGAATTTCATTTTCAAACGTGAAACCTCCCAGAGACTCAAACTTAATTACTCAATTAATCATGTACATTCTCTGTGCCACCTATTGTAGTATGATTATAATAAGCTGCACTAATTAGAGGAACCCCATGTGAAGCTGGATCAAACAGTGCCAAGGCAAATCCAGAACTTAATGTTTCCAGTGTCTCCAAACCGTTAAAGCCAAAACATTAATTTAATACCGGGTTAAAAACAAACAGCTCAAAACTCAACTCAACTCAAAAACTGAACTGAAAATATATGGTGTGTAGCAATACTCCTGTAATAACTAATGTTTTTACAGCAACATCAGCTTTCTCACGTTAATATAGAAGTGTCTAATGAATTAAATGTTTAACAGTTATTTGTTCATCTCTTACTAGTTAAAACGTATTATGCCAACTTGTTACCTTCAATTGAAATTATAACCAATAGATTCTTCTTTATATTTACAGAAATACGGTTAATCAGGCAGTAAACTACTACTACTGCTACTTACAGCCAAGCATAACTTTCTATCAATAAACCTTTAAAACAAGACAGTCTCCCATTAAATGAGGTTTTGGCTGCTTCTGTTGTTCTGTTGTGTGGCAGAATGGTTTAGGGATTTGATAAAGATACGCTCATATCATTATTCACATCACTCATATGATTATTATTAAACATCACTGAACCTATTTGTGTCCTGACAAAGAGGCAAAATGATAATGACAGTTTTACAACACACACACACACACACACACTTTTCAGATTTTCAAAAAACTGTATGAATATTAGCTAAAAGTCCCCACAAGGTCAAAATTTACTGGTATTACGGTACTATCTTTTTGGTCCTCATAACGTAGAGAGTACCAGGTACACTGCTGTTCAAACGTTTGGGATCAGTAAGATTTTTAAAGTTACATGATCCTTCAGAAATCATTCTAATATGCTGATTTATAATCCATGTTGGAAACAGTTGTGCTGCTTAATATTTTTGGGACCTGTTATACTGTTTTCAGGATTATTTGACAAATAACAAATTAAAAAGAACAGTGTTTATTCAGAATAGAAATGTTGTGTTACAATATACACTACTATTCAAAAGTTTGGGTTCTTTTTTTTTAGGAAATTAATACTTTTATTCAGCAAGGATGTGTTAAATGGATAAAAAATAGTAAAGACTTACATTGTTAGAAAAGATTTCTAGTTTGAATAAATGCTGTTCTTTGTAACTTTTTATTCATCAAAGAAAAAAGTATCACAGGTTCCAAAAAATATTAAGCAGCACAACAGTTTTAACACTTATCATAAATTAGCATATTATAAATTAGCATGATTTCTGAAGGATCATGTGACACTGAAGACTGGAGTAATGGCTGATGAAAATTCAGCACTGCATCACAGAAATAAATTATATTTTGGAGCATATTAAAACAGGAAACCAATATTAGAAATTGCAATAATATTTCACAATATTACTGTTTTTTTCTGTATTTTTGATGAAATAAATATAGCCTTGATGAGCATAAGAGATTTAAAAAACATTACAAATCTTACTGATCCCAAACTTTTGAATGGCAGTGTATACACACACACACACACACACGCACACACTGTACATGAAGGTAACGGACTGTTTGTGTGCAGCAGAATTTATATTTCAGATGCATTTTCAGGACAGCAATGAAGTGTGTAATGAGATTTGAGTTTGAAGAATTAATCTGACATATGTTTTCTCTTTAACTATTTAAGACAAAGCATTAAACACATCCCCTCAATCTTTAACTTTTAAAACATCTCTGTTAGTTTTTAAAAGGGCAGGGGACCATCCACACTGTGGGACAGAAAAGGCATTAAGTAGTTGAATGTTAATGATCATTGACTCAGTCCATCAATTTCCTAGATAGGAAATGCAGCAGCATATCAAACAAAGTTTCTGAGTTATTTAAAATTAAAAGTGACGGTTCATGCCATTTGATTCAGCATTTTCCCTCTGTTATTCCAAGTGATTGGTGGAAATCTCAATCATATCTGAGCATATATATATATATATATATATATATATACATAAATATAGAATTCAGAATGTCCAAAGAAGTCAAAAAGTTGTGAGCTTCACAAGTCAGTACTAGTTTAAGTATCAGTTTTCTGATGAACCTGGATAAAAAAATGTAACTCTTTTGAACTTTTCCAAATCAAAATCATGTTGACAGTGTCTGGTCTTAACGTCTTCTGTCAACGTTTCTAACTCTTCTGAAACTCTTTGAAGAATTCAGAGCTCTGATTGTTTATTAAGGGCATGATTGTACTTGAAATTAAATATTTTCCAACAAGGGAATTTGGTTAAAGTAAGATCAAAGGACAGAGAACGAAAATGTACAACTCACACACAAAAGGAAATCCTTCTAAGGCCATCACCACGAAAGAGAATTTCATTTTCAAACGTGAAACCTCCCAGAGACTCAAACTTAATTACTCAATTAATCATGTACATTCTCTGTGCCACCTATTGTAGTATGATTATAATAAGCTGCACTAATTAGAGGAACCCCATGTGAAGCTGGATCAAACAGTGCCAAGGCAAATCCAGAACTTAATGTTTCCAGTGTCTCCAAACCGTTAAAGCCAAAACATTAATTTAATACCGGGTTAAAAACAAACAGCTCAAAACTCAACTCAACTCAAAAACTGAACTGAAAATATATGGTGTGTAGCAATACTCCTGTAATAACTAATGTTTTTACAGCAACATCAGCTTTCTCACGTTAATATAGAAGTGTCTAATGAATTAAATGTTTAACAGTTATTTGTTCATCTCTTACTAGTTAAAACGTATTATGCCAACTTGTTACCTTCAATTGAAATTATAACCAATAGATTCTTCTTTATATTTACAGAAATACGGTTAATCAGGCAGTAAACTACTACTACTGCTACTTACAGCCAAGCATAACTTTCTATCAATAAACCTTTAAAACAAGACAGTCTCCCATTAAATGAGGTTTTGGCTGCTTCTGTTGTTCTGTTGTGTGGCAGAATGGTTTAGGGATTTGATAAAGATACGCTCATATCATTATTCACATCACTCATATGATTATTATTAAACATCACTGAACCTATTTGTGTCCTGACAAAGAGGCAAAATGATAATGACAGTTTTACAACACACACACACACACACACACTTTTCAGATTTTCAAAAAACTGTATGAATATTAGCTAAAAGTCCCCACAAGGTCAAAATTTACTGGTATTACGGTACTATCTTTTTGGTCCTCATAACGTAGAGAGTACCAGGTACACTGCTGTTCAAACGTTTGGGATCAGTAAGATTTTTAAAGTTACATGATCCTTCAGAAATCATTCTAATATGCTGATTTATAATCCATGTTGGAAACAGTTGTGCTGCTTAATATTTTTGGGACCTGTTATACTGTTTTCAGGATTATTTGACAAATAACAAATTAAAAAGAACAGTGTTTATTCAGAATAGAAATGTTGTGTTACAATATACACTACTATTCAAAAGTTTGGGTTCTTTTTTTTTAGGAAATTAATACTTTTATTCAGCAAGGATGTGTTAAATGGATAAAAAATAGTAAAGACTTACATTGTTAGAAAAGATTTCTAGTTTGAATAAATGCTGTTCTTTGTAACTTTTTATTCATCAAAGAAAAAAGTATCACAGGTTCCAAAAAATATTAAGCAGCACAACAGTTTTAACACTTATCATAAATTAGCATATTATAAATTAGCATGATTTCTGAAGGATCATGTGACACTGAAGACTGGAGTAATGGCTGATGAAAATTCAGCACTGCGTCACAGAAATAAATTCTATTTTAAATATTACTGTTTTTTTCTGTATTTTTGATGAAATAAATATAGCCTTGATGAGCATAAGAGATTTAAAAAACATTACAAATCTTACTGATCCCAAACTTTTGAATGGCAGTGTATACACACACACACACACACACGCACACACTGTACATGAAGGTAACGGACTGTTTGTGTGCAGCAGAATTTATATTTCAGATGCATTTTCAGGACAGCAATGAAGTGTGTAATGAGATTTGAGTTTGAAGAATTAATCTGACATATGTTTTCTCTTTAACTATTTAAGACAAAGCATTAAACACATCCCCTCAATCTTTAACTTTTAAAACATCTCTGTTAGTTTTTAAAAGGGCAGGGGACCATCCACACTGTGGGACAGAAAAGGCATTAAGTAGTTGAATGTTAATGATCATTGACTCAGTCCATCAATTTCCTAGATAGGAAATGCAGCAGCATATCAAACAAAGTTTCTGAGTTATTTAAAATTAAAAGTGACGGTTCATGCCATTTGATTCAGCATTTTCCCTCTGTTATTCCAAGTGATTGGTGGAAATCTCAATCATATCTGAGCATATATATATATATATATATATATATATACATATA
>NW_015554055.1:166448-181083 GCF_001515605.1 Sinocyclocheilus anshuiensis
ACTTGTGTTATCTTTTACTAATATTTAAATTTGTTTGATGATCTGAAACATTAAAGTGTGACAAACGTGCAAAAAAATAAGAAATCAGGAAGGGGGCCAACACTTTTTCACACCACTGTATATATATATATATATATATATGAACATGTTTTGTTCATCTGAAGAGTTTGTCAATTTTCTAGAAAGAAAACGCACTGATGCTCTTGATTATTCCGGTCACCATAGCAACAGGAACATCAGCAGCTGTTTTTTCCTTGTTTTATCCAGCTTAACTTTTCTTCACACTAATGTCCTTAAAAATGTTATAACAAATGGGTTATACTCAGGGCTTTGTTGTCGTTGTCTTCTTCCCCCTTGTGTCATGTTACATTCTCATGTAAAACTCACTTTTCAAGAGAGCTATGAAAGTCAGAGCGGCTCACCAGGTATGAAGCTGCATCGCTCTGCAGATCAATAGAGTGCTACACAATCAGATACATCTGCACCATCGGGACCTCATGCTGAGCGTCTGGAACAATATGATAAAGCCAAAAATGAGAGGGGACTCTGTAGATAGGAAATAGGTAACAAGATGAGATTGAAACCAAATAGATCCTTTGATGCATTTGATGTGTAACCAAACAGTTTATCAGATGACTGGTTACACAACAATCACTGGCATTTGTGAAAAAAGAGACATACTGAAAGTCCTTTTGTTATTTTTAAAGTGATGTTTAAAATCTATTATTATTATTATTTTAGGTGCACTTGCACTCCCAAATGATCAACTTCACACATGCTGTTTATGTCATAAATGAAGATGTGCGAAATATAAGTAAAAATAGGCCACTCTACTCCATATAAAACTAGTTCAGTGACAAGAGTGGTTCATTAATTGAGCAGCTGAGTGCTCTGCCTTCTCTCATCAAACCTGTGTTTTTACTCGCATACTCTACAATGTGTCTGTGATTCAATTACGGACCTATAAAACGGATTTGTTTTAAAAGCAAAAATAGACTGATATTTTACTGTGTCCTGCCCACATTCACTCTGCCAAACTCCAAAACATTTTGAAAGGCTGTTAAAGCACTCATTTCAATAACTTTTCTTTTTTTTTTTTCATTTTGAAAACATTTGCTTTCAGTAAGAGGCCTTTCAAAAATCGATTTGAAAATAAGGATTCTAATGAACAGGTGAAATGGTTTGGCAATTTCAATGCTTGCATTAAAACTCATTTCCATGGTGTAGGACGACTGAATCCGAGCACATAAAAACTGAAGGTATTTTGCTGTTAGTTTGAAAGAGCACAATATGCACTAGTAATTCAAACATCCTTGAGTCTTTTTGCAGTTTTATTTG
The DNA here is from genome assembly GCF_001515605.1 of Sinocyclocheilus anshuiensis. NCBI lineage: Eukaryota > Metazoa > Chordata > Actinopteri > Cypriniformes > Cyprinidae > Sinocyclocheilus > Sinocyclocheilus anshuiensis. The sequence continues at coordinate 167,787 of NW_015554055.1, forward strand.
AGCATTTGAGAAAATATGGTAAAAAGCTTTTTAGAAGATTGATCAGGCATTTCATAAGGCTTCTGCTATGCTGTTATTGTTAGATTATGTTAGTTATTCAAATAACACACAATCTTCCTGTTATTTCTTGATCAAACATATAAAGTTGTAATAACTTAATGTTTGTCTGCCGCAGTAAAAGTAGATCTTGGTGAGAAAAAAAAGATAGAAAGGTGGTGATTGTGGTTTAGAATTATTTTAATGTCAGTGGAATTTAACATTGAATGTTTCTTTTATTTGATGCAGTATTTTATTGGTGTGGGACTCTCTCTCTCTCTCTCTCTCTCTCTCTCTATCTCTCTCTATTGTAATAATAAATATATTTTATTTGACTCATTTATTATTTATTTGTATATAATGTATATAAAAAATCATAGATTTTTTTTTAAACCAGGATACTATTTTTAAAAGCTACACTAATTACTAGATTATCCTAGAATTGAAAGACCTTTGATGCTTTGACACTTTGAACTGAATCAGCATGGCATGAATCATTTCTCTGCAGTGTGACGTGTTGCAAGAGAGTGTGAAGTGTTGTAAAGAGAGTCTTTGAGAGCAATCTACTTTGGCAAATAAAAATTACACAGCCATTTATCTTTGAAAGATTTAGCCTCATTCTTCATGCTGTTGCGTCAACTTGCCCAAATGAAACTCCCAAGTTTTATAAACACTGGCCAAAAGAGAGCATCACTCTGAATGCATGACTAGCTCCAGCAGTGAGGCTGTAGTTAGGCCATATGAAGATGGAGTGTCACATCTTCACATTGTCTCTTGATACGCCGCCGGCCTATTGGCCAATTAGCAGACCCTGAAGCCAGAAGAGAACCTTCCGTCATCACTCTCTCCCTCCATAAACAGGAGCTGATGAAGAGAGCAGCAGGGGTTTTGTCGAAGTGCCATCTCACACCAGGCCTAATCTCCCCACAGATGCCTCATCTGTGTCCTCTAATGAAGACTAAACTTACTCTCAGCAGCCGCCTGATTGAGGCGAGACGCTGCTGCCTTATAGAGGAACTGAAATGACATCGAGAGAGACAGCAAGGTTTAATCAATCAAGAATTTTTTTTAATATCTCAACACATTGGACTGAAGTTTTGATGAGGGAGATGATGAAACTCTTTCAATGAGCGGCAAGAAAATCTTGAAAAATTTGAGCCCAGCCCTGTTGCCAGTCGCCCGCTCGATCACTGCAAATGTGGTCTTCACTGGGTATTCGGCTACACCTTAGGCAAGATAACAAATTGTAAGGAATTAATATATATGAACTACAAAGGGCACTGCAAATGGTATAGGCCAGGAACAAGTGTGCACTGATAAATAATTTCATAGGAAATAAAGAGAGAAAGTTGGCCATAAGTCACTGTGTATTGCACAAACTTTATTTACAAAATAAAAAAACTAAATTTTTATACAGTTTAAAATAGTTCACTCAAAAATGAAAATTTGCTGAACATTTACTCACCATCAGGCTATCCAAGATGTAGATGAGGTTGTTTATCCATTGAAACAGATTTGCAGTAATGTAGCATTACATCACTGTCTCACCTGTGGATCCTCTGCAGTGAATGGGTGCCGTCAGAATGAGAGTCCAAACAGCTGATAACAACAGCACAATAATTCACAAATAATCCACATGACTCAAATCCATCAATGAATGTCTTGTGAAGTGAAAATCTGCATGTTTGTAAGAAACAAATCCATCATCAAGGCATTTTAAATTTAAACCGCTGATTAGAGAAGTTTACCATACCATTGCATCAGAACAGTTGACATGACATTTTGATTATAAATTATTAGGTCAAAAAAGATCAATATCAGTTACATGCATTTAGTAAATAGATTTAATTTTAATTTCATGCCGACTTGTGTTGTCTGGGTTTCATAACGTGTTTTAGATTAAAACATTTTGGGAAGTGAACTTCTATAGATGAGTATATAGAGAGCAGTGAACACTGTCAAACACAGCTGGAATCGCCAGAGAATTTTGAATGTTTTAAAGGTTTAGGTAAATGCTAACAAGCTGATTTACTGTTTTACTTACTACCAGGGACGCGGGAAGTAGGGGTGCTGAGGGGGCTGCAGCACCCCGTTTTCACATGGTTGCAAATGCAACGCCAAGTTTGTTCATTTAAATTTATTCAGTTTTAGCATTTAATAATTTATTTGTAATGATCTCTGAAATGTAAATTGTAAGTGGGCTATAATAAACCCATGTTTATCTTTATAAACATGATTAATTTTACTTGTGATGTTTTCTATATGGGATGATTAGCCTAATCCTCATGAACACGTGACGCTAGCGCGTGGTATCAGACATGAACTGTACAGAATGCGAACAAGATTAACTTTAATACAAGGAGATAATGGCGCAAAAGCGAATATCAGATTTTTTTAAATGCCCATCCCAGCAACCCCCCAACCGAAAACATCTTCCCGCGCCCCTGCTTACTACATAAAGTGTTGTTTTTTTGAGTGACGGTGCCTACTGTTGTTATGTTTCCAAAACAGAAAAGAATATGACTGCCTCAAGGAGTTTTTTCACAAATGCCTCAAGGTAGTTTTGAGAAATATCATTAAAATGATTTACATTTACATGAGATATGAGTCTTCTAGAAAAAGCTTGGAGCGGGTTGCTTTCTCATGGCCACTGCAATGTTGGTGTCACATGACCTGCCATGTCATCTAATTATCAAGTTGCTGCTGAAAAATTCTAACAATAGCATGTTTACTTCATAAATCGCTGTAGGCAACCATAAATACAAAAATACATCTAAACAAAACAAGCAAACCAAACAAAATAATATACATAACATACACACACATATAACAAAACAACAGTACTCATGCATAGACTAGAGTGAAGGTATATCGCACACACGCTGATCCAACGGACCAAGCTAAATGAGTATGAGTGGGGGAAAAAATCAAACAATCAGTCCCTGCTGGAGTGATAAAACAAACCACGACAACCCATGGCTACCAGGCTACAGATCAGGGATAAATGCCACTGCATCGAGCACAAACACAGCAGTCACAGCCAGCACACAGCAAAGAGAACTCACAGCAGTCTGGTTGCAGAGCAGTGTAGTTGAATTCAAAAATGTTATGTGGATGTGATGGAACAAAGGAAAAGGAACAAATAGAGAAAAAAAAGAAGAAAAGGAATAAAGTAGCAATAGTTAACAAACTTCATGAACCCAGGCTGATAGCCATTAGTACTATACACTCTTAAAAATAAAGGTGATTAAAAGGTTCTTCACAGCGATGCCATAGAAGAACAATTTTTGGTTCCACGAAGAACCGTTCAGTCAAAGGTTCTTAAAGAACCATCTCTTTCTTACCATTTTATAATCTGAAGAACCTTCTTTCACCACAAAGAACCTTTTGTGAAACAGAAAGGTTCTTCAGATGTTAAAGGTTCTTAATAGAACCATTTAGACAAAAAGGTTCTTCTATGGCAACGTGAAGCTCCTTTATTATTAAGAGTGTAGGGACTATGTACATGCTAAAAGTAAACAGGAACTTGACTGACTTCATTTATTAAATGAATAGTTTACCACAAAAAAAATTATAAATTAAATTTGCTGAAAACTTACTCATGTGCAGACCACGCAGGATGTATGAGTTTGTTTCTTCATCAGAACAGATTTTAAGAAATTTAGCATTACATTACACTGCTCACCAGTGGATCCTCTGCAGTGAATGGGTGCCGTCAGAATGAGAGTCCAAACAGCTAATTAAAACATCACAAAAATCCTAAATTAATTCACATGACTCCATTCCATCAATTAATTTCTTGTAAAGTGAAAAGTTAAGTGTTTGTAATAAAACAAGTCCATAATTAAAAAGTTTTTAACTCCGAATGAGTCCTCTATCCGTAATTTTGTTTTCTCCAGTGAAAAAGTTTCTCATCTGAATCAAGGGAGAAATATTCACAGATCAAGCACCGTTTACAAGTGATAACAGTCTAAACAAATATGTCAATGGATTTTGATATGAAAGGACAACAGGGGATGGACTTTTTCACTGGGAAAAAAAGTTATTATGGTCTCACATTATGGTCTCATATTTTGGAAAGAAACCATTTTTTAGTTTGGTTGTTTTTTTACAAACAGCAGCTTTTCTCTTTAAGATGTTAACTAATGGATTACAGTCATGTGGATTATTGTTTTTATCAGCCGTTTGGATTCTCATTTTGATGGCACCCATTTGCTGCAAAGGATACTTTGGTTAGCAAGTGAGGTAATGTTAAATTTCGCCAAATCTGGTCCAATGAAAAAACAAACTCATCTACATCTTGGATGGTCTGAGGGTGAGTACATTTTAAGCAAATTTTAATTTTTGAGGGGAAATATTCCTTTAATTTCATCCTATGTTTTTATTTCTAATTAAACCTTAACAGGAAAAGGATCACCCAATCAGCCCTTTCACAATAACTGCATTTATGGTCAAAGAAATTCATTTCAAGGTGAACCTTCTCATACAAGACATTTTGTACCTCACATTTTTAAAAGAACCCTTTCTCTCTGAGCAAACCTTTCTGAGAAATCTAGCTGCCAGCTTGTTTCAAAACCGCATGCATCTATAGCAGAACTGTCCTCTGTTGTAACAGGAGATCATAATGGATGACCTGAATAAAGAAAACAGCTGATTACATGCATCAAACTTTCAAATGACCCCACTGGTTCCATCACGCAGAAAATTGTCACAAAAATAAGCCTTTGAAAGCAGCATGAAGCTTCTAACGGCAGCGAATAATGTCAAAGCCTTTTATTCAATCTGCCTCTAACCAAATGTGTCATTCTATACGGTACAGTATGTGTGCTGCCCTGCACCCAGAGGTGGAAAAAGAACCTCCATCTGGATTCCTGTTGCTTTCAAAAACAGACAAGAACATTGGAAAGGATCTATGTATGTGTGTACATTTCTAACTGCGGTACCATCTGTCAAGGCTCTAATACACACAGAAACAGATGTGCCACCTTATGTTATATGGATGAGAGTGGCAGGTAAAAACAGCATTTATGGATTACTCTATGACAGATCCTCATTTAGTCCTGTATGGATGCGCCCAAAGGCAATGACCTTCTTCACACTTACATGCCTGTAGACCTGCAGTGGTCGAATACTTCCATGCATGGAAAAAACATGTAGTGGACAATGCTGTGGAGAACTGAACCAAAAATAATAACACTACTCAACTTCTTTCTTTTCAGTAAAACAGAGAAGCTTTTTCAGTAACAAACAACTCAATTATCTGATGGGTAGTGGAATAACTTGACAACTCCTTAATATTCCTATATTTTGTAATATTTTAGATTGTATTAGTGGAAAAACCAATCATGTGTTACAAAGAATGATTCTAGAAAAAATGATGAGAAATTAATTAATTCAACAAAAAAGTAACTGTCTGTCTGCATTCTTGGTAATAATTTCACTCTGTATACAGTAGAAGCCACATAAAAGTGGCAAATGTACAGTATTCATACACACTCAAATGTTAATTATATTTATTCACATCAACGGGGGATCGAAAAAGAACAGATCCACTTCAGTCTCATTTAAGTCACAATTTCACACACTAAACCAGTAAACACGAAGTAAAACGTTTACTGATTTATAATAGATAAAATCTCCATGGTTAACCTGTTGCTGACTTGCTGTAACACCAAATATAGAGACTTTCTAAATGTGAGACATTTATTTCTGTCTATTTCTGTCATTAGCTTAAATTAAGTTACAGTAGCAGGGTGAAGAGTAGGCAATGGGCATGTTTTGATGAGATCTAGAATAAACTCATCCTACAGTATTTCTAAAACAATGCTGTAAATTCATGCCAGAACATAATTTTCCTTAGTAACTTTATTTCAGCACTGACACACCAAACAAAGCAAAAGGCAGATTAGTAAGGTTAATGTCCCTCACAGACCATCAAAAGCTTCATGTGTGCTGAATACCCCTCTCCAGGGGCGTGTCCAGGATTTTATACTTGGGGTGGCAAATAGTGGGCAAGAGCAGAATGAGGGGTGGCAACTATAGATCAGTGTTTGTACTCCCCATATATTCTGTATATTCAACACCAGTGTTGGGGAGTAACTAATTACATGTAACGGAATTACGTAATTTACTTACAAAATAAATGTAAATGCAATCTGTTACAGTTACTGAGAAAAAAAAGTGTAATTAAATTAGCCTACAGTTACTTATGAAAATGTTAACAATTACAAAGGGGCTTTTCACACAAATACGCACATACAGATTTGATTCATTTATTTCTTAATTGCAGTGACTGCTCTAAAATACGAAGCACCAATGTTTCAGGAGTTTAGAACACAGAATAAGATGCATGCAAAAAAATAATGTTATTTTCTTTCCTTTAAGTAAGTGTGCATTAAAGGATTCAAAGGTTATCGAAATTAAAAGTTAAATCTGTCATTGCAGCTTTTTGAAGTGTGAATTTTGTTTGGAAGGATGAAATGATAGTAGGCTACATTTTCGTCAGTTATTTTATCGGTTATTAAATCAGATACATAGAAGCACAGTAAAATTACATTTATTTGAATGCATTTGTGAGAGCGCGATTACGTGTAAATTAGTCCTGCCTGTCTGTGCAACGTCTCTCTACTAATAGTGAAGCTGTGGATTTTGATTACTTCAAAACACAAATAAATTTTCGGTATCATTTTTCTGTTTCTAAGCTTGTTTATTGAGAAATCACAGGGCAGCATTAACAATATTTTTTGTTTCTGTGTGTGAGTGATCCGTTATGTGTCTGTACATGTGTGCGTGCAGTACAATCCTTGTAGGCAGAACTAGTTTAGAACATCTATAGTTATGGCATTAATTGTGCTAGTGATTGAGCGGTAGTGGAGCACTCTGAGAGCGAGCGAAAACCAGAATTCTCCGACTTTCAAAAGATCCCCGCTTCAGTTAAAATCACGCTGCTCCGCTCTCAATGCACTTCGATCCCATACGCTGCTTTGGGGTGGCAACTGGGGTGGCAAAGCTCATTTTAAGGGTGGCAGTTACCCTTGTGGATACGCCACTGCCCCTCTCTGTTGTTATTGGTTATTAATTCTTACTTCTAATTGTTGTTTTCATTGCATGAGAACTAATGAAGTGATGATCTCTGTATTTGTGCTCATAAAAGTGTTTCAAATGCTTTCAACTGTGATCTCCAGTTTCCGAACCCTCTCACGGTCATCTGGCCTGACTGGAGTTTTGGACTTTCTTAATAAGCTTTGGTGGGTGCATGTACTGAGCATAGACCATGAACTCTGACCTCAACAACACTTAATAACACTTATCAACTTCCAGATCATCTGTCATTTTTAAAACGGTCGTGACCCTTGCAGTATTTCTTACGCTTTCACAAGTGAGTGGAGAAGTCTGTGGTTTTTCATTCCATGTTGAGCCCTCATTAATGCTCCGACCTCTTCATATCTGTAGGAAACATGTGATGATTAATCAAGTTACCATGGCAACAAGGAGGTTAGCATGAAAAGGCAGATGGCAGTTAAAACTCATACATAAATAATAGAATGCACAAAAATACTGCCAATGAATGGTTTTACGTAAATCTTACCTTTATATGGGAAAAAAGCTCACAATTGACTGTAAACTGTGCACAAATTATCCAGAGCCAATGGCTTAATTAACTGCTTGTGGCTTAATTAATAAGACTGTCAAACAACAGTTCAATAAAGAAGTTAAGAAGTTCAGTAACTTATAGTTACATTTTTTAAATAATGCCCGTTACTTTGTCTATTTTTGCTCCACCAACAAAAACAGTCTAGTGTCGAAGTAATGAGGAAGTTTATTTTCAATAATTCTCTCTTGCACTCCCAGACAAAAAATAATCATCCACAGCACCTCCGATGATCCACAGCAGAGCATGTGAGCGGAGCGGAGCGTGAGCGGAGCGGGGAGCGGAGTGGTAATATTTCCTTGAGAGCACAGAGCGCCTTTCTGAAGATTCCGCTCCGCTCGCTCAATACGCTCAGCGCCACTCGCTCAACCCAGAATGCCGTTTGGTGATTTGCTTGTTCGACATCGAGAATCTGTAGAGATCGAGAATAGTAGAGCAGTTATGGAGTTCAGATATTGTTTCAACGAAGTTGCAAGCCTTATACATAAATGTAAAGTAAAAATCAAAGTTAAGAATGAGCAGGGAGAAGAAACTGAGAGGGAGTGCGGGGAGACTGTTAAAGTTTTTACAGAACGGAGCGGGATCTGAGCGGGAATTGGTTTACGGCGAGCTTGAGCAGAATATTAACGGAGCGCTTGCTTGGGTGGTTAGAGCGACTGAGTGGAGCGCACGTCCATAGAGCGGAAAATGTAGCGGAGCGTCACTCCGCTCCGCTTCGCTCACATGCTCTGATCCACAGACATCATCAATTAATCCTCACAATAGTGCCAAATGATGCCACGACATAGTTCGTATTTTGTTCATAATTGAATGTGTTAAAACAAATCGGTTGAGTGAATTATTCAATGACTAACCTATAAAGTCTTCCCTTGTTCTTTTCTTGAATGAATCATTGTTTCTGAATGAATCGCTACAATGAATTGTGTCTATGAATCACTCAAATTGCCTGCTACTTGTTGTCACCTACTGGCATATCGATGTAATCTGCATAAAGAGTCCTCAAATGAGTGAGACAAACTGTGAAAAGTAACTAAAAGTCAGCAAACTAACATCTGTTTATTAGAATTTTCTAGGGCACTTTTTTCCCTTCCAAGTTGTGTCCATTTGTATCAAGTAGCCTTGATAGTCTTGTTAGAGAGCACTTCACAGCCAGCGATCAAATACATACACGCATAGTCTCGTAAATACATATTAGACCACAGAGAGTTACTCATCGATTGTGGTGTGCATGAGCACACATTTTAATGGAGTCAGAACCTCTGAATGAGCCTTGCATAGTGATGTGTGAAGTTGCTTCTGTTCTGATTCAGTACGTTTTGATGTTGTACTTGAAGCACACCAGAATCTCTAGTCTTTTTCGCATCGAGAAACGAGTGGAATGAATTCATCACATGCCAGAAGTTTACTTTATTTTATTTATTTAAGAGCTACTGATTCATTAAATCCCATAAAAATCTAGAGAGCAACCACGGGGGAACAGAAGCAAGCAAAAACTTTGACGAAGTAAGTGTGCACACATCTTTTCTTACATAATTCACTCATTTACTCTGTTCATAATGAAGACCCATTCCAATTCCCAGAGGGAAAAAACTCAGCCAATCACCACACAAAAAGTTTGCCAGAACTTCATTATGCAATCACAGTGCATCCAGTACAAGAGCACTTCTCAATGGCCATTACAAAAATATCTCTTTATAAACAAGCTCAGAGAAGCTTTTATTATTCTGTAAGTCTAATCCATCTCAGGTGGGCTGTTGAGACTAACCATACACTCTTCTGTTTTAGATCCATTTTAATCACACGCTCCTCTGTTAAAGCAAGAAAATTGCTGCATTACAAAATCACAGTAAATTTAGTTATAATACAAGTTAAAATGTATTAATTGCACTAATGCGTCTCCCAATAAAAGGAATAACTTCAAATTAGATTTCAAATGAGATTAGAATTAGATAATGTTTACCCATTCACTACGCTAAATTAATTAACTCAAATGAAGATAATGCGCTGACAGACATTGTTGACAGTGCAGCACAATCTGAGACAAAAATCTACACTGTGAGATTTGCTATTGGCAGACTGACCAGAAAAATCCTTCATGCAGCTTCTGTCATTTGTGTAGGAAAGGAAAACAGCTGGTAAATTAGGCATGGAGGCATTTGCATTTCCTTAAGTCAAACAAAAATTCCAACAAGTGTTTGTAAATATGTGAGATAGTGTTAGTGACCAGCTGTACAGTAGCTGTCAAACACATCTAAACTGAACTACCACTTTCAGTGTGCAGCAACTTCTAGATGTCAGTGATGCATTTAACAATCTCTTTGTCAAATCCGTCCAAACTCCAAGGACGCTGCAAACCGAGCACATCTGTCAAACACATCCTTAAATCTCCAAAGACATTGACTTTGGGCAGGGAAAGACTGCCTAAAATACAGAATTCCCTGTGGATTTCTAGCAGTGCTTGTTTATATTGAAATGTCACTAGCAGTTAAAGTCCTGTTACTTCAGATGCCTGGTCTGTCAGCATCTGCTGGGGAGGAAGGAACAGAGCATAAAAAAGTCTCACCACATTTCCCATTCAATCTCAGACCTCCGACATCTCAAAGCCCATAAGAGCGCTTATGGACCTCGGCAGAAACTAAAATTATAAAATGAATTGTGTCATTATTTTTGGAGTATGACGCTGCATTAGACTATTATTTGTACCCCTATTCTACACTTTAACTAGATCACTTCACATTTCGCTGTAATCATCACCTTCAACTTTCCACATCAAAATTTGAAATGACACTTGAGACCTTGTCGCTGCTCAGACTATAGTTTAAGGTTATTCTGCCATTTAAAGGAATAAATCTTCTGAAAGGGATTATTTACTCAATCACACGTTGTTATAAACTCATATGCCATTTTTGTACAGTACAACAAGAGTTGCAGAATACTGAAGTGATAAAAATGTCACTGATATTTAGCACATATGTATCAGACAATATGTTTGTCCATACATTATTACAAGAACGGTCAGTGGGGTTGTTTTGGATGCCATTAGCTTTAATTATATAGAGAAAAACAGTTTAAATATCTTTGTATGTGTGTGCGTTCCAAAGAAGAAAGAATTTTTGGTGACAAGAGTTTATTGATAATTGTTTATGTTTATTTTTCGGGTATCTTAATAAGTGACCACTCATTCTTTTAGTTTTCTTTCATTTAAAGTAAAAGGAACAGTTTCTTCCAACAGATGTTCACTGGCAAAATACATTCTCAAGCAATACATTCTCACCCGATGCTATACTGTGAAGGGTCTGACACTTTTAAAATATACTCAAATTAACATTCATGCATCTTTCCTTACAATCCATGAAGAGAATATAACTAAACACACACTTTGTGTGTTGGCAGACTTTAAAGCAGTGACTGATTCTTGCAGGCTTCCGTTATTATAGTGTGACAGCCATGATAGTTGCTTTGATGACAGTGATTGGACTAAAGGCAGCAAGTTCAGCTATTCAGTCTGACAGTAAAGCCATTTATCATCACGAACTGCTGTGCTGTCCATCTGTGGAAAGGCTGATTGTGTTTTGTTCCTTCTTAGAAACTCTAATGCAAATGTTTCCATAAAGAGACGAGTTGCCTTTCTGATGCTTCATGAAACCTGAAGCAATCTGTTAAGAAAAGGCTGTCTGAAACCAACAACAACAGCACTGCTAAAATATTCTAACAACTACTGAATGCATAGATTTGAATAAACACAATTTATTTTGTTACCAGAAAACAGTGGCACAAAAACAAAGTTCTGACCTGTCATTCATTTTCCATTCAGAAAACAGTTAAGTAACACTGACCCCTTGCATCTCTTCATTCAGAGAATCAGCAGCAGAAAATCCAGCAGAGGTAATTATGTACCATCGTGTGACATATGATTCAGCTTTCAATTCAGTCCACTAAGATTCACTTAATAAGAGCTAACCTCCTGGAGTGAATACCCAAAGGAAATCACTCCTGACTTTCTACCCGTTCCACAGCAAGAATCACATATGATGTGTATAATATGTAATCTTTTTGTCCTGATTTGTATAATATATCATCTTTTTTTTTTGCAGCACCATTAAAGTGTCTACACAGTCGGAACTAATTATACATAAAAGAAGTATAAACTTTTACCTTCTTTTTAAGACATCATTTATGGTCATATGTATATTTATTTCCAAAAAACATTTTCACCTTAATACAGCCCTTCAAAAACATTTAAAATTCTATGTCGATATGTGAAATAGCAATGATTTGCAGCTTTTCTAATCTTATGTACCCCAACGGCCCCATCAGCAAGGCTCAAGTACCCCTTCATTGACACGAAACCAGAAATGAGTTTCTTCAAACTCATATACTTCTGAATAAAATTAGCATTATCATTCATATAAAGTGGCCTGTATTACAATGATTTACTTTAGACGAAAAACAATTAATTCTGTGGGGGAATAACAGACTCACAGAGTAGCATCTCATTTCATTTGTTTTTCTTTGTTTTGAGGAAGGGAAATACATATATTGCAGTTGTCTTAGTTTATTCATAAAGATTTTTACTGCCATTTTTATTCATTAATATTGTAATATATTATTATTTTCTTGTTTTGTATACATTTTTTTTTTTTCATTTCTGTTTTTCATTGTCACCACATTGGTTGTATTGTTGCTTTAAAACTATAAATGAGAACTGTGAGGGATGAGACAAATTTGATTTTCCTTATGAAATACAAAATAAACTAAACAAAAAATAATCAAATTAGTTGTCATTACTTTCCTCTTATGACATTCCTAATACATAACTTTTATGTCAAAATTTCTATTGTAAATGTTTAACAGTGCAAAATTACAATCTGTGTTTCATTTAGCTGTAGGATAGGAGAACCAGAAGGGCTGATCTGTAAAACAGAGGCAGCTCTTCCTCGCTCAGGTGGGGTTCAGTGGTGTATAAACGACACAGGAAGTGGTTGTACAGAAACATGCTGTTTTGTAGGTCATTCTGTCAGAGTAGAGTGACCTCGCATAGGGGAAAGCTGACTGCTTCCTCCAGCACTCCTAGGACCCTGTTCCCTCCATCCCAATTCAAGTGAGTTACAAAACCAATTCTTGGCCAAGCTTGAATACACCTCAGCAAACACTGTGAGTGTGTGTGAGTCTGAAACAGAAAACACTGTGTGTGTGGTGGAAGAAACCCTGGACAAAAAAACACAAGTGAGTGTAAACACTCAGTGAAGCAGTAAACAAAAACATCCATCCTACAAAGGGCAGCCCACCGCAATGGTACAATAATTCTCTTCACACTGAATCTGATCAACAAGTGATCACTCTTTTTCTGTGCATTAAACAAATGCTTATGCAGTGCAGTTTACCATTGAAACTTCCACGATAATCTATGATTATCTAAGGTGACTGCAAATTTCTGCAATTATAAACATATATAAATTATAAAGGGGGACAGTTCAATGCTGAATGTACAGTAGTACTGTGACAAAATATGGTACAGTTTTTTACTTTATAGTATGTTCTAATTCCCTGCATAGAAGCGTGACAGATAGCTAACAGTCTGACTAATATCATATTTTAAAAAATTATATA
>NW_015554055.1:181246-184346 GCF_001515605.1 Sinocyclocheilus anshuiensis
GTTTAAAGATCATTTTAATCATATTCAGTTCAAGAGCATTATTTTTCTATAGTTTTTTAATTTTTTTTATTTAAAACAAAATGTAAAAAAAAAAAAAATCCAGACATTTCCAAGGACAGCTTCAGTCAGGGACTGTCTCTGGAGAAATAGAAACATCTAGTCACCCTGTCTATGTCAACTGTTTCCAACCTCAACGTCTGGGAGAAAGAGGCCCAGCACAAGGGAATTATGGGATATAGATGGTCTCTGAAGCTGTGCTCTTCACCTATTAAAATCAAATACACTAGTGAGGACCCTTCAGTGAAAAGACAGATAAGAGTCAGTCAAAAACATCATGAATGAAGACCAGAGAGAGAAAAAAATTGAGACAGACCGTCTCTGTTGATAAGCTAACCAATAGCTAGATATATAACATTTATACTGGGGGTAATGTTTGAAAATTATCCTCTCCTCCGGACCAACCAAAAGCCTCCTGAGAATAACTGTAGCTGGCCAGTTTTATAAATATTAAAGAGGGTGAGAAGATGGTGCTTTTTAATGCTCACTGTGACACTCATTTTGTTGAAGAGCATGGAAGAGCAGGCCAGGTTTGGCACAGGTTTAGAATGATAAATATTTCATGTTCGCTCCTTTGGTGCATTTCTTTGCATCCTGCCCTCACCACAACCATGCCTCACTTCCTACCATGGGTGGATAGTGTCAATGTAGGAGTGTCAGGTCCTGACCTGGCCTGCCTTCAGCTTCTATAAAATGGTGAAGTGAGTGTGTGAGAAATATTTATATATTTATAAATATGGTGGGAGAAAAGAAGAGGTGGTGCTGAGTCATTGTGCGTTTAGCCAAAAGGTTGATGAAATAAAAGGTCAGTATGCTATAATGTAGACAGCTAATCATTCCAGAAATAAACATCCGTGCACGTACATAAAATTATGGCATGGTTTCGAATCTCGAAAGCATAGCTGTCTTTAAAATTGCCCTTATTGACAAACTACCTTTACTGAGAAACACGGTTCCAAAATGTATTGCTGTGGACTGAAAACCACTGATAGACTTGCGTTTGCTGATATTGAAATAGAACAAACAACTCTATACATTGACTTTCAAATAATATAGATGTCATGTTTTACCACTAATCAATAAATGGATACAAAACCTATTGGCTGTTTATTAGTACCTATAAATCACATATCGATACCTTATTCTGCATGACCATATTTTAGTTTCTTCTAGCCCATACCTAAACATAACTACTACAACAACTACAGGTACCTTACTTACTATCAATAAACAGCAAATTAGGGTTTTATTGAGTAGAACCCTTAGTTAATAGTGAATATGTGTTCCCTAATATAAAGTGTTAATTTTCATTTCATGGCAACTTTAAAGTCTGAACAGCATGAACAAACCACATTTCCATGAATGTGTCACCTAGCCCCTGATGCTGCAGGGTTGCTAATGCAGTCCAACTTGACTTTGAATTCCTGACCAGTCAGAAAGAAAAAGACTAATGATGAGACAGACATGACCGGGGACATGGAAATGAGAGAAAATGTATTCTGTTTGAGAGGTAACAGGTTGCCAGTTATGCTCATGGATATCTACTTTATTTGCTAGTTCAAATCAAAACTCAAAACACAATCTCATGACAATTCATAACTATTTTACATTGTGGTCACTTAGTGGCTAATTCAATTGAATTTGTAATATTGTATTCATATGTTTTTGTACGATCTGCAGTGACGGTTATGTTTAGTGGTGGGGTTAGTGGTAGATCTTTTTCTAAAAATCATAATTTTTTGTACAAAATCACATTTTTCTCATGAGATTGGGCTGCAAAACTCTTAATATCCTCTCTTAATATAAGATCTGATACCAGAAACCTGGCAAATTTTTGCATTTTAGTAATTAATTCTTCTTCATGAGAGCTCAATGTAACAGTCTTTTAAACACAACTTTATTTCCAGGTGGACTGGTGCACCCGGACCACCGGAAATTGCATTGAAGTCAGCCAATCAGATTAGTAGTGCCAGACAGTGCTTGCCAGTTTTGTTTGCAATATGCGACAGAGGGTCAGTGAGCAGACGGTGAGGTCTGTGAGTGTGCCATTTGAGGTTGAGACTAATGACAGAGAGACAAAGCATAATATTGTTAGGCTCTGACCCTCAGCATCAGAGACGATTTCATAGATACACTTTGAGACTTCTGTAACTTCAGTTTTGAATCACTACCTGCTTTAATTGCTTCAATATATTTAAAACTCAATTATTCATTGCTTTCAGTCAACATAAGCTTTAATACTTTATACAGTCCATGCAGAATAAAATATTAATGATAACTTTAAAAACGTGTCCCAGCCTTACACCACAAAACTCCACTAGAGACACACCACGGTCCTCTGGAGCTAATTTACTGACTATACCAAATGTTTTACAGTTCTCAATGGGCGCCAGCTCTTTTAAATATCATGGATAGCCCCGACTTCAGACACACTCCCGCAGAGTCTGAATTTTACATCTTCAAAAGAGAAAAGAAAAAGAACTGCTTTATATTTAATTGTTCATGCTTATTTCCCTGTTTTTATAGTTAAGATTACTATTGTTGTCATTTAACAATCACAATAAAAAACTACAATTTTAATTACATTTTTAAATATAATTATTCGCAAATCTACACCTACAGTATAAAATGACAGATTGTAGCTTTTATTATTTTCATTTTAATTCATTTTTATATCAGCCATTGATTGGTTATCGACCAAAACATTGGTGCATCCATATAACAGATTTATATATGAACATTATTTTTTGTTATCATCATGAAACTAAACATTGAACCCAACCTCAGTGAAGCCACTTTTCCATGTTCATGTGTTGTTGTTATGTTTTCTGCACTGTCCACGCTTCTGGAGCATGCAGGGTTGTAATATTCAGCACACAGATTCTTTTCTCTCTCCATCACAAAACATTCATCTCCCGGTGGAGGAAAACAAAGCGAGTGAGCCCAGCGCAGTGCGTTAGCTGTCAGTGAGCAGGACGAGCAGGGGGACTGGCCTTACCCCATCAGTTATTCTCTCAGCTGAGCCTGGCTCGTCAGAAGAGCG
>NW_015554055.1:185096-205237 GCF_001515605.1 Sinocyclocheilus anshuiensis
AGAGCGTCAGGCTGTGAGATATTCCATTAGTGACAAACCAGCTCCACTGGGAACGCTGGGCCTTGCTTGATATGAAGCATAAACGTTTGCCATTCTGTTTCATTCAAAATACAACAAACAGCCGGGGAGATTTCTGGGATCTGAGGCCTGTGCTGTTCAGACTCACTTCCTGTGTCAAATCCTGTATGCACTAATCAGGATTTCTGCAGTTACACCAAATGAGGATTTAGTTGAAAATAAGTTGGCTTTGCCAAAACAATCATTAGCATAAATCATTTTCAAGTTGGTTTTAATGGACAGCTGCTCAGTCATTGGCTGAACAGTTGATCATCAAAATGTTGGTGTCTATACTTGCTCAAGATGATGTCATGGGATTGTGTTGGCTTTGTTGCACTTGCATGGGTTTCATAAACTTTAAAATACACAAAATAGGCTATATAGGATCTCCATGTCCATGTGAGGTTAACTTCACAAATGTATTTATTTTATTTTATTTTATTATTTTATGATGGGACATCAGCATTAGTCCTCCCTAATTAATGGTTCCTTAAAGAGATAGTTCACCCAAAAATAAGAGCTTACTGTTTATAAAGTTTTAAATATCGTTATTGTTCTTACACAAATGCATTGATTCACTTCAGAAGGCCTTTATTAACCCTCGGAGCTGTGTGGAACACTTTTTATGATGGATGGATGCACTTTATTGGACTTCAAAATCTCAACACCCATTCACTGCCATTATAAAGCTTGGGCAATTCACAATTCAAGCAATGCAGTAGTCTATAAATGGTGAATTTAATAATACACACACACACACATAGGCCTATATATATATATATATATATATACAGTATATATATGGGTTGTTGACGTGACATGGCATTTTCACTGTCCCACAAGATAAAAATGAATATAATTAATATTGTAGTTATTTAAAACAGTCTTATGCACACCCCTTCAAGTAAAGTGTAACCGATTTTTTTCATTTTTGAGTCAAATCTCAAAATTGTCCTATGGTGTGACTGTCTCAAGCATGGTTCAATAAATTACAACTTTTATAAATTAAAAAGAAAAGCATAAAAATGTTAATAAATACCTCCGGCATAATTGTACAAGTGTCTATTTTAGTAAATGGCAATCATTTTTTTCATCCATACATTTCTCAAAACGTAGGAACTTGATACATTTTGTCTCTGAAAATCATGTCCTCTGGTGTGACACCATATCCTGATTTTAAATCAGCCAATTTCAGAGAAAACTTTAATTAGTTGAAAAACCCCATTCATGGTCGTGTTACTGAAGCCCCTTGTGAAGCCCATGACATGAGCACATGGTCAACTTTTTTGGAACCACTACAAAAGTGTTACGTTTTGTTGTCCTTTGGTGTGACACCCCTAAATTATATTTTTTAATTAAAAACTGTATGTTAAACTACATAATCATGGAAAATTATTGTCCAACAAGTCATGGGGAAACAATTATGTTAATTATAATTTCATATTAAATAAATAGCACTATACGAAAATAAGTGTCTAACAATGAATATAAATCTCTCTCATGCAATTTCTGTATTATAAGGAGTTTTTTTTTTTTTCTTAATTTTTGCTGTCACACCATAGGACAAATTTATGGTACAGTTCAGTAAAAATGTAAAAAAAAAAAAAAAAATCAGTGAAAGAATTGACGAAGTTATTGACCCTTTATATTTTTTTCAAAGATCAGACTTCACACTACATAAATATATGCATTTCTTTTTCAAAAAAGGTCTTTTACAAAAAAAGCATTTTTTACTGCCTATTTGTCAACTACCCATATATATATAGGCCTATGCACTGTATATGTGTGTGTGTGTGTGTGTGTGTGTGTGTGTGTCTGTCTGTGTGTTATTAAAATCATCATTTATAGACTACTGCATCTGCTTGAATTGTGGATTTGTGATTGACACAGCTGTGTGTGCGTGTGTGTGTATGTGTGTGTGTTACTCATTTAAAGGGCACCATAATGGAATGAAGGCATGGTCCATCAGAACCCTCTGAAAACATCTGTCCCTAACCAGCCACTGGCCACATTCCCAGATGCCACCATAGGAACCATGAGAGCTATATTTCCGTCGGCTAATGGCAACATTGTAAAGACATTATATCTGCAAAAAGCACCAGAGCACAAAGAAAGAGAGCAGATGATAGTGAAATTGACAGCATGTGGCAGAGTTATTGATATTGGGCACCTCTGACCTTCATTTAATTAACTGAATGGATTGCCTTGCTTTAAATAGTGCACAGAAAACATAATTTCACAGCTGTGTCGGTCACAATTCAGACAGCCCAGATGCAGTAGTCTGTAATGGACTATGTAATATATATGATTAAAAAAAAATGCGTCCAGTAATTTCCGTATTGAATACATCTTACAAAAATCAATTCATCTTCTATTGATGTGACAATTCCTCTTCACTTTAAAATGCCCGTGTCTCTGTATTCACAGTTTCTTGCTTTTTAGAGCCTTGCTGAATGTGAACTTTCTGTCTCATTAAACTTCCATCAACCTTTATCACATTGTGTCTTTCCTTCTCTCTGTCCCCACTTCATCATCTCATTCAGTGAGATGAAAGCGGGATTGAAGGATAACACCTTTACCAAGTGCTCTAATTGGACTGAGCTGGAGCAGCAGAGGAAGCTGATCAGTGATCACCAGCGTCATATCTGTCGCTGACGGTCCTCCTGATCTATTGCTTCACTGTGGAGTGGCACTGACTCCCCTGGCGGATTAGAATACTTATTCTTTCACACACAGGGCAACTCTTGGGTCAGTGCTGCTTGGCATTATTGCTTGAATTCCACAGATAAGGGATGTCTTCTGGGAGGACAGCTTCACTCTAATATAAACAAGTACAAGGAAACTGGCCACTGAGGAAGGACAAACAAGACATCATAGCCTTTCAGGTGCCCAGAAACAGGCATGAAGGAATAGATAAATGTACTCAACCTCAGGCCATGCAAGATTTAAATTTGTTTCTTCATCAAAACACATTTTGAGAAATTTAACATTACATCAGTTGTTCACCAATAAATCCTCTGCAGTGAATGGGTGCAGTCAGAATGAGAGTCCAAACAGCTGATAAAACATCACAATAATCCAAAAGTAATCCACCTGACTCCAATCCATTAATTAACATTTTATGAAATAAAAAGCAGCACATAGCTACAGGCCAAAATATCATAGTCCATAATCTATAATAACATTTCTTGTAGTGATAAAGTCCATCCCCTGTTGTCCTCTCACATCAAAATCCACTGATTTGTATAGAAATGTTTTGAAATCTATTTGCTTGAAAACGGTGCTTGATCTGTGTATATTTCTCTGCTGATTCAGACAAGACCATTTTTTCACTGGAGAAGGCAATGTTATGGAGGACTCTTAATTTAGCCAAAAGCAATTGTTTGAAGATAAAAACATTTTAATGATGAATTTGTTAATTACAAACACACAACTTTTCACTTTGCAAGACATTTATACCCTCCAACAGCGCCCATTCACTACAGAGGATCCATTGGTGAGTAAGTGTTGTAACGCAAAATTACTCCAAATCTGTTCCGATAAAGAAACAAACTCATCCAAATCTTGGATGGCCTGAGGGCGAGTAAATTTTCATTTTTTAAACTTATTTCATTTTACACTTATAGTACAGCCTACAACAGACAATTACCATATAATCAATATAAGTCTCTTTTTTTTCTCCTTCAGTTTTTTACCCTCATCTAGTGTCATGTGTTTTTGGTTATTTCATTTTTACATAAAGATGTGTTGGATGCAACTAATGGACATTTTAAATATCAATCAAAAAAAAAAACTAATTTTTTTCACGCTCAGAAAAAAGATACCAAACTATCACTGGGCGATACTCTTTTAAAAGGAAATAATATGTATACTTTAGGTACTATGTATTTTAAACTACTAATATATTCCTTTAAGGTACTAGTAGGTACTATTTAGGGGTTAATAGGCTACAAAAATGTACCTTTTAGCTTTTGTACTTCAGGGTGAGAGTGTAGGAAAGCAGCCTTATAGCCTACAGAGCCTTCTACAGATACATGATTGTGTAGGGTTAAAAAGCTAATTGAAAGATACTAAAATAATACTTCAAAAGAGATCAAAAGTGTGTTGTTTTGTGGAATTTTGGCAAGTCTTTGTGACTGTGCATTGATCTTGTTCCTTTAGTGCCTGTGGTAATAGCGGCCAATCAATACGAGCTGGACGCTGCAGACATGGCAGAATACTTGACAATACTGTACAAGCCATTACACTGCAGAGTCACAAAGATATAGACTATACAAACTCTCACTCGCTCTATCACTGTCAGGGATTCATCACAGTCACTGCAGTCACCAGCCAGGATAATCACCCGATCACAGTCACCTGAGTTCTGATCGCCCGCACCACAGCGCAAGGAATTTAATGTGAGGACAAAAGATCTTGTCACATCCTCTGGTGTGTGGGAAGTTGTAAAATGAAAGGAAGCGAGATGTTTCTATTTCTTCCACATGAAGGCATAGTATGTGTCACCACATTTTTTAATTATCCTACACCTCATTTAACGTTAAACCAACTAATATAGAAATGATTTTACCTTTAAACTACGCCAATCATGTATAAAAAAAATACATCCTTTTCAAAGAATCAACTTATTTGTCTTGTAATATTTCAGACTTTCAAAGTCTGCTTTTGAGTTCTTGTGGTGACATCAGTAAATCAGCATTGTCTTAATGTAATTTGTTTTGCCCAAAATAATGAGTCATATTGCATTTCTGGCTCAGGTGATTGGCAACAACCTCAAAACAACCTTATGGCAATAGTGAGCACCCACAAGGCAACGTGAGTAAAGAATGCAGATTTGACAACACATACTGTACCTCCAGGGTCCTGGTCAAGCCTAAAATGCTACTGAGATGATTCTGGATATATTAAGGACCCAAAATGTGGTTTGGGATGCCCAAAAACTCCTGTCTCAAAAAGCACACATATTCAGAGCAGACAAGTTAAAACAATTGGAGATAGAGTTACTTGAATTGCTTTAGGAGGTAAATAAAAAAAGCATGACAAGACTTTATCACCAAAGAAGAATAGTGGATGAAAACTGAAAGTGAATGACAGGAACCGCCAAACACTTAAGGATTGTGTCCAACCAACACAGAACTACAGTGGCAAAGTGATAACAAACCCCAATATTCACCTTCAAGACTCTTTTTTTTTACCACAACATCCATGAAAGAGCTGCAACTGCTAAAACTTTACCAGTGCTAAAATACATAAAAGATTGAGTCACGATCTTACCGTAAAACCTGGACAGTTGGAGCACCAAGATAAACATCCAACATCTACCCTAGCCAGACAAATCACCTGACTTGAATATTATCAAACCATTGTGGGCAGTTTTGGAGGGAACGTGAGAAGCCAATTCTCTCCTCCAACATCTCTAAAGCAACTGCCAGATGTTTTTATAGACCCTATTCAAAAGTTGTGGAAGCTGTATTGAAGGCAAATGGTGGTAAAACACCTTCATAAAAAATATTGCCTACTGTATTTCCTACTGTAGGTGTTCCTACTGTATGAGTTTCCATATATGGGAAAAAATGCTCACTAGGCACTAAACAGCCCACATTGCACACATAAATGCATTACATACTTCATAATGCATTCCATATTATCAAAGAAATGCTGAATATTAGCAATCTATATGAAGTCTAAAACTAGTTGAAAAGAAAGAGGCACAGAAAGTGGAGAATCCTGCGCCTGTTGCTGTAAACCAAGGTTAGAGAGATTTTATCGAGCTCTTCAACCTCCATAGGGGGCAGAAGCTTGATCAGCTTTCCTATCAGACTCACCCCAGGAGCACCTGCTCCTCTGAAGAAGACCCCACTGCTCTGAGCTAGTGTGACTGAGAGGTCTAAAATATGCATATTCATCAATAAGACGCCTGAAAATATGCATATTCATCACTTGACAACTGCATGCATATTTATAACTACAGTCCCACTAACCTCCCACAACTTGTTTTGCTGTAAAGATTTTGCCTAATCCCAATCAGAAAAAAAAATAAATAAAAAAATGCACACGAACTGAAAATAGTCCTTATGCCCTTTGTTTTTTTTTTCCACTGAATGCTTACAGTATGTTAGACACTCACTGTAGACATAAAATAAAAAGAAAAAAGTCAATAACCACATATGCTTCTAATACTAGATTAGATCCACACAGAGCAAAATTTCATATAAGTAGTGAAAAACAAGTGACAACATTAGCATCAAAGCATATCTATTTAACATGTCCAGTAGAGTTTGTCTGAGAGGATTTCTTCTGAATACTGTCAAAGCGCCAACGCGACACTGCAGGGGATCACCGCTCATCCTCTCAGTCTTTCCTAGGGGTGGGCAACTCCTGGAGCAGTACTGCCCCAGATAGGGAAGCCCTCTGCTGTGATGATGGAGGAGATGACACCTGGGTGGACTGGGCTTATTCATATCTGACAAACACACCTCAGACCACATTCATTTACTCTCGTCCATCCCGCTGGGATTAGGCGGTGGGGGGTGTTTGTGCATGGGTTCGCATGAATCCATGGGTCTATCAGGGAACACAGGTGTATGAGACGCTGTGGTGAGTGAAGGTTCCCGTAGCTCTTAATATGTTGGTCAGTGCGTCTTGATTGAATTAAATATTCGGAGACAGCCATGCTGAACACTTGCTGCATTAAAGGGTGTTTATCCACTTTCAAGAGGCGTATAAAATCATGAAAGATTAAAATGCTTACTGGAACAGTTGTTAGAGAGCCAGTGTTCTGTCCAAGTACAGGAAATTACACAGAAAAATCAGCCAGAGAATTGCAAATAAGGATGGGCATATCAATCCTGAAGTATCGATATATCGATACTGATGCGAGTATCGAAATTATCGATACTCAAATAAAAAATATCGATACTTAGGTGTGTTTTATTTAGCAGTGATTTTGTTTATTTAACAAAAAATGATGTGTATAGTATGCATTAAATTGGGACAAAAATACCATGTTAGCGAATAATTGTGTAGGATAGAACTATTTTCCTGGCTGCACATCTGAACACACGCAAATGTTGCAAGACAGAACCAATCAATCACGGAGAGCGTTCACTTACTTCTGACAGTGCATTCAAACAGGGCTGCATTTCCCAAAAGTATCTATTGGGAACGGCAGCCCAAAACCATGCTTATAAGAGGACAGAAAAAACATATGTTTGAGTTATTTCACAATAAAAAAAAATTGTAGCCTACATGGTTTGTGCAATTACATTTATTTAATTTGAATGCTAAAAGTTCATATTGATCATGTTCTATTCTGTAATGTTAATATAAATCATACACTGTCAGAATAAAAAGGATGCACTATGCGTGCAACAGCACTGGCAGTCCCTTATGAAAATGAACCATGGTTTTACTAAAGTTACCTAGTTCAACTATAGTATTTGTAGATTTCCATGGTTACCACTACAGTAAGCATATTTTAACCATGTGTAAACAAAGATATAACCTAATAATTAGCAGTTAAGTCATATTTAATGTTAAAATGCGTTTCAAATATAATAGCAAGTGGGTATCATTACCTATTTTACTCTTAGTAATTTAATAAGTTAATACATTTCATCATTTAAAAGTTCAGTTTAGAAGTATCGTATCGGTATCAGTATCGACGATACTGGCCTTCAAAAGTATCGGTATCGTATCGAAAACAAAATAAGTGGTATCGCCCGCCCATCCCTAATCGCAAATATGAGTTGTGACTATGCTCTTTCTTTTTTTATCTTCCTAAACGTTCCTTCTTTCAATTTTTCTTCCTTCCATTCTTTCATTTTTGTTCGTTCATCCTTCTATCCTCTCTTATTTCTTGCTTTTCATTCCTTTCTTATCTGTTCCTTTCATTTTTTTTATTTTCTTCTTTTCCCTCTATTCTCTTTCATTCCTTCTTTTATGCTTCCCTTCTTCCATTCCTTTCCGTTTTCCCCCTTCTTTCATAACATCTCTTTCATGTAATGAAGCAACATTATTATGAATAAAATGGAATGACAAGAGAAAGAAAAATTCTATAAAAGAAGAATTTTAGTAACCATAGTAAACATAACATAATAGTATTACAACAAATACATTGGGAATGTAAAGGGCTTTTTTCCTATAAGGAATTTCTAGAGGCATTTGTAGTAACAATATTTTCCTGTGATAAAACATGTTACACAATCTATTAATTTTTTGTTTGAAATGTCTGAAATCATGCAGGGCGGACTGAACTATATGTTGAAAGAATCCAATAATTTAATAATAATTTAATTTATAATTCATGCATTTAGCAGACGCTTTTATCCAAAGCGACTTACAGTGCATTCAGGCTATACATTTTTTACAAGTATGATAATAATAAGGCCAGTTTATCTTAATGGAAAATGCCCCTTAAATTTGTAATTTTGTATACTATGTGCCAAAAACATACTATGTAAAGTCATGATGTGGCCTGAACTATGAGAAAGGTACACAAAAATAAGCTAAATACAGAATATAGCAATCTAGAGGACCCTTCAAGTACTCTAAACTGTCCACAAACTTAAATCTAAAAGGAAAAAATCTAAAAGATCAAATAAACTGATAAAGAAATGTTTATTCCGCATCTACTGTTAATGTAACTGCCATCATTTCACTTGCAGTAAGATTGTTTCAATATAACAAGACTGAGCAATGAAAGGTTTCCTTTTTAATGTCAGTTCCAGGTCTCGTTTTAAAATATGACCACCACAGCAGCATATAGTCACACCATTAAGGCCACATTTACTGCACAGGGCTGTGCGCTGTCAGCCCGTCTGCTCTGGGGGCCATCTGGATTTAGCAACGGACCCCATCCCCAATAAACACCCATTACAGTAGGCAGGAGCAGCTGCATGCAGAGTGAGATATCGATTAGTCATGTCTTAGCATGGGGTATATGGAAGTGTATCTGCAGCTGTCTGCTTTCGCTCAGCGATGCCCAAAATGAGATTCTGTCATAGTGGTTTTAGTCAACACCTGGGCCTTGCTGGGTCCTGAGGGCTGGAGGAAGTGGATGTTTCTCCATCACAGCACAGGGCTCAGGGGCTCTGACACATAAATGGGTGACGGGGTTTGGTCTCACTGGCGAGTTCGCAGTCTGCCACGGGTTTGGGGTGTGTTAAATGATCAGAGAGGAAAGAAGCTCAGCGGTTGGTTATATTTGGTGTTTATCAGAAGGCTGAATCACTTCACAGGGAGCCTGAGAGCAGCTGTGCTGTCTGTCTCTCTCTGGCTCATAGAATTCTGCCACAAACACCCTCTGAGAGTAAGAAGACAGATACATGGAAAGAGCTGGAAGCACTAAATGTCATATTCTAAGGCTAGCTGTTGAATTCCCCAAGTTCTCTGTGTCAGCAACATGAAATATATATCTGAGAAGAACAGAAAGAGAGTTTCCAGCTGTTATGGTCATTTGGTATTCCAGACAGACAGATACATTTACATTTATTAATTTAAAGCAGAAGATTTTATCCAAAGCAACTTACAAATGAGGAATACAATGAACGATTCATCAGATAGATAGATAGATAGATAGATAGATAGATATGGTCTTATGGAGAGCTACAATATTCCTGTGATGTGGATTATACTCACTGCACACTTGTACAGAGCATAGCATTACAGCAGATTAAAAAAAAAAATCAGAAGAGTTTCAATAGCCTGTCATTATCACACACCCTGGATGTGTGTAGAGTCTTTTATAAACTCTTATTGATCTTTTCAGAAGTGCTCAGGGACACAGACTTTTTCAGCGGCTGGGACCCGTTTCTGTCACACTTCAGAATGCCCTGCCTGCCGTTTGATCTGCCGTTTGAATCCTCCAGCTCAAGCTGCTAATTGGGGGCCAAGCGTTCGATTATAGAGGGCTCTGAAGAGAACTGTGTGTTTGGAAGGTACCTCTGTAACGTCTGTTCACTTTATTGGCTGGTTGGGGGTTCAAGCTGTTTATACAAATTATGGAGGTCTTATTCTTATGGAGAACTTGGCAGTTGGGTTTCCTGGGTGAAGGTGACTGTCTGGATTTCTCAGTTCACTGAAGGCACTAACATGCTGTTTGAAAATTTCCCCTGAAGATGGCCTTAAGCTGCATCAGCTTCTTCAGGTCAATAATAGCTATAAATTCTCCAGACTAGAAACCTTTGAAATGGTAAAAATATGCATATCACAGCCTCTGTGAGAGGAGGGAAATCTACTGTATGCCTTTAATAGAGCCACAGTCACTCAGCCAAATACTGGCCATTCATCAAAACCATACAGCTATACATTTCTCTCATCAACACACTATCGAGATCAACAAATTTCACTTTTGTGATTTGGCTTACAAACACACCAATGCTTTAATAATAATAATAATAATAATAAATAAATAAAACTGAAATAAGTAATTAATGTGTAAATTCATATTAAACAAGAAAATAAATTAAAGTGACTGAATTAATTATTTAATTCATATTTAAAATAAATAAATAACAGTATTTAAATTGTAATAAAATTATTACCATTCTAGATGATCATTTTGGGCCTGCTGATTTTCAGTTCTTTGTATTTGATGCATATTGATGCAAATTATTCCACACTCAACCACAATCCACAGTGGGTTATGTGTTAAAATGGGAAAATGAAAGAAAAGCAAGCCAAAGGGAGAGAAAGGGATTTTTAGGTTGACAAGAGAGAAAACATTCTTTGTAAATCAGATTATATCTGATGGCAATCTTTAGTTGAATGACACTACACAGAAGTGGGTTCAGCCACACTGTATTTACTTTATAATAAATATAGTTATATTATATTATGCTTTCATTTGGATATTTTTCATCACCAAACCCTAAGCCTACACCTAACCGCTGCACAAAAAAGAAGACTAGTCTCAATAATTTAATCCTAAATTAATAAGAAATCACCATAAATGAAGAACAGGCTGTGGATGAAAAATAAATCTACAAAAAAAAAAAAAAAAGATTTTCTCTAGCTCTATAAATGTTCTCCACAGTTTTAAGACCCAGTAGTTTCATTCTGGCTCACTAGGGGCAGATTCATAAGTTACATAATTTATACTGAAATGTTCAACTTCAATACACCTACATTAGAGGATAGAGAACTCTTTTTATGCACAGATAGCTTGTATTTATATTTTTCATTTCAGCATTTCTGGAACATACTGTACTTGAACATACTATCGCCACATGGAGAGAGTACAGTACCGCTAAAAATCATCTGCAGCACTGAATCAGCATCTCTTATGATTCACAATGAAAAGTATACATTGCAATTATTGGACTATAGACTCAAGTGCAACAGTGTGCCAAGTGTTCAAGTGGAACCTGATTACTGGTTTATTGGCATTGATTATACAAAATCCTATAATCTGATAAAACTAGCAAGCAAATCTACAATCCGTAAATGACTGATTTTATATAACACAATTGATGGATTTTTTTTTAAAGCAAGTTTCCACTTTAAGCCACTTGTTTTAACTTTGAATGCTAATGGATGGTTCTCTCGTATTAGAGAACTGAAACCATCAAAGCAGCCTTGAAAGTTCAGCTCTCATTTTAAAAAAGCATTTTATAAAAAAAAAAAAAAAAAAGTAAATGATTGTTATATTAGGTGCTTTGGAAGACAAAGACCTTGGTGGCTAAGGAAAAATGAAAACATAAACATGCAAAAGTTTTGTCTGTAGGGGCTTTTGCCACAGGCTTTGTAATCTGCCTTTGGCAAGTGCAGGAAAGCTGTGATTAAACAGAAGCTCACTGTGCACTTCTGAAACAGAAACTACAAGTACTAAAGAGAGGGGAAACTACTTATAAGTAAAGAATAGCTTTGGTAAACTACAGGAAAGAGCTCCTGAGGACAGACCATTTAAGAGGAAGGGACTCAAACTGATCTTCTAACAAGGGATGAAAGTGGATCGTATTCATACCTTTACAGATCTACAAAATGTTATGTAATTCTAAAACAGGAAAAAAATCCCCCAAAATTACAGTCCAGTCATTATTTTACTCACCTGCTTCATGGCATGTCTTTTTCTTTTCTTTTTTCTGTAGGGCACAAAAGGAGAAATTCTGGAAAACCAGGCTGGTCACTCCTCTCCTTGGATGGAGACTGAGGCTTTTAAACTTAAAAAATAGGAAGCATACGCATTAAAAATGTTCCACATGACTTGAGAGAGCTGTTAACCACTGTGACCAGTGAGTGAAACTCAAGAAGTATAACAGTCAGATTTTTGAATCAATAATTCAGACCTTTTTGTGAACTGAATTAACCAATTCATTGAAAAGCTCTTAACTCCAAAAAAAAGAAAAGAGGATTAATTCATGAATCAGAAACTGCGACCTCTCCCAAGAATATGCCAAGCAGAACTAGAATGGATGTCAAGATTTTTTAATCAATATTTTGTTCTGTTCCTCACACAGCTACTACAGTATCATGTGACTTCAGATGACTTGCAATGCAGCTAAATCCAATCCAAAAATACCAATTTTGTGATACTTTAATAGTGCTTTGGCATGTTTTTTGAAGCTTGAAAGTCCCAGTCCCCTTCACTGTCTTCATCCTTTTTTGTTCTGCAGAAGGGAGAAAAAGCCATAAAGGTTTGGAAAGACATCAGGGTCAGTAAATGATGACAGAACTTTCAGTTTTGGGTGAACTAGGCCATTAAACACATCTGTAGTTCTCTTGCTTACCTCTACTCTCTGGTACAACACCGATGTTCCTAACATCATCAAACACACCATTCCTGAGATAAATAAATGCTGTATGTACAGTGTTTAATGTTTGCATTCGGAAAGTTGAATGTTTTTAAACTGGCAAAGTGCTGCACATTTTGTGGACAGTGTATAACTAAGACCTCTTCAAATATTTACACCACTGCAAATCCCCAGAGGTTTCCAGCAACAGTGATTTTAAATAAATAACCAACTCCCACACATATTTACACACCATGCAGCCACCAATTTAATAAAATCTCTTCAGTTTAAACTAATTTCAGAAGGGTTTCTGCAGTCTAAAACAGCCCATTTTTCATTCACAGTAAAATGAGTTACCCTGCTCCAATATAGTTAAAAACTGTAAATGTAACTGTAGAGATTTTGATTAACTACGGTTGATTTGACTCATGTCCCTCTCTGTGCTTCATTTCAGATTTTTATACCAGGTCGCACCTCAAATGATCTGTGACTCACTGACTGACTGTCAAGTAGAAGACAAAAGGTTTAATTTCAAGTACACTTCGATATAAACTTCACATAAACTCCAGAATGAGCAGTTTGGTTGATGTTATTTTTTTTTCATCACCCTGTTCCACTCCCTTTCACATTTTTGTTGTTATATTTACCATGGAGGACATCACTGAAAATCAGAAATTGAAATTGTTTTCAGGGGGTTGTTAAGAAACATGGGTGTCAAATTTGATTAAAACGACTCTTTCACGCTATAGCATTTTCTTCACTTGCTTGGTTACTGAATTAAACCAATTCACGTCTGTCGAGGTAGTAGATTATACCTGTGCTTGGCTTTCTGATTTAATTTTTCCTTTAATTCATTTTGCCTACAGCAGAATTCGTCCCTCAGCAAACTGCCGGAGGGAGACTGTCTGTCTCTTAAAGTGACAGAGCCCTCAAATGCAGGCAAGCGCGGATAAACTTCATCTGTGCAGCCAATAATCTCATTCCAGCTAGAATAATAAGATTACTCTCTGTTTCTTCTTAATAACCATGAGTTTCAGTGATGAATGGTAAATTATGGCTCACATAACCTTTGTGTATGTTATTATAGTGTCACTTATTTAGATATATCTGTTCTTAAATTCATTTACATTTACATTTAGTCATTTAGCAGACGCTTTTATCCAAAGCGACGAACAAAGCTTTTATCCATTTGTTACGGATGTGCAGTTGTGCTTGTACGATTTCAACCCTCACTGGGTTTCTGCAGGTCATTTTAAATCCAACCGATGCCTAGAGCAGTATAAATATTACACAATATTCTTTTTGAAAGGAAAACCTGTTTCTTGAGCAGAGCGATTGAATGCTTATCTGATTGGACAAGCTGTGCATGAGTGATATTGTATTGTGCAATTTTTTATCCGAAAGGTTTAAAACAACCCTCAACAGACTAAATTATTAATTTTGGTACTCTTAGTGGATATTACGCATCCCACCTGTTGTAAAAGCTAGTAACATGAATAAATCCCTACCAAACAAGTCTTCTGTACATGGAAAAAAGTGCAACAGACAATCATCAATTATTGTTATTCATCCAAAATTTTGATTTGAGCTTATAACCACTAAAACATTAATTCAGCGGTTACTGATGGACAAAAGCCATTTGATTGTTTAAATATTTAATCAAACACTGATGTAGGTTGATTCATCAAGGATTAATCGGACAAAACAGCCATTAAAAATAGATAATGCGACAGAAATAAAAAGATAAGTATCAATAACTCATTATCAATAAAGTATGAGATGACAGGGGAGGTTGTTTGTGACTTTGTCAAATATTAATTTGCTATATAAATGTTAAACTCACTCAAATATGTATTTTTCTTTGGCTGATTCTGTACTAGATCAGTATTTATCAACGGGTTCTGCTTTGCCTAAATTTGGTTTCTAAATGTCTCTTGAAGTTCAAAAAAGTCACTGCTCGAAACACTTTGTGGTTGCTCCTGCTTGCAAGTAATTCAGTATTTTATGTAGTCTGGGTCATATTTTATTTCACTTGATAAAATATTAAAATTACTTTAATCATTCATTTTTTCAAATGTATTATTTTTAATCAAATTTTTACCCTTTAGTAAGCCTATTTATTTTGCCTTCCTAACTATGCATGATTACTTGGTTAGAAATAATTGCCATATTATTTGCATTTGCATATTTGTGTTTTTCCTTGTGTCCCATTTTTTGAAAGCGACCCATCCATTGAGAACTATTGTTCTAAAATTCATCAGTCATGAACTCCTAAAGACACTGAATTCATAATGAACAAAAGCACTCAGCTGCATGCACGACATACTTCAGACATCAAGTGCTCTGATCTGTCTAGAATCGCACAGGTTACTAATCCACAAAACAAAGGCATCTGGCAAACTGCCATTCTGTAAGAAATACACACAGCCTGTGTGTATTTTTTACAGCATGGCAGTTCACTTGTGTGCTTAATACATGCAGCAGGTTTAGAGGTGGGACCACATAGACAGATCTGGAACAAACTAGTGGTTAAAGCTCAGGGCTGGTAAACAGAAGATTGCAGGTATGATCCCTATACAGGGAATCTGCAGAGTTCAACTGTATACTGCACTTGGATAAACAAAAATGTTATAAATAGGATCACTCATAATCTCAGAGATGAAAATATCAAAGATCCTAGAGAATACTGTATATAGTGCTTTTTATGTACCATAGTAGTGTCCAGTTTGTCCACTTTCACACATTCTGCATCTGCTACAATGCAGTGTAACTGTGACAGCAGGCTTGTGTTTTGTTTTCACGCTGACAACAATAGAGCTGCATCTCTAAACAGAAAATAAAGTGATTTCTGGGTTGCATTTCATTTAATAACATCCATGAATTATAAAATGGCTACCAAGAGTGTGCCACTGAGAATTATTACAAACTTGATTGTTGAAATGCAATTTACATGAGTAGTGGGGATAACATTAACATCCAAATGGTAATTAATTAATACAGAACAGAACCCAAACCCCAAATTGTAGCTGAACTGCTTAAATCATCGGCATAGTGTTGCTGCATGAGGAACTTCAAGCCCAACAGACATGTTTTCAAGCAATGGGTGATCAGCTCACTCCATTATCGTGTCCTCACAAAACCCTATACAGCAAAAGATTGTGTAAATAGCTTAATTTCAACATGATTTCCGCTCTGATGCATGGAAAAAAAATAAGCTCAGTTGAAATACTACTTGTGGGATGCAGTGCACACTGCTCACATGACCTGTTAAAAGGACACTGAAATGAAAAATGTATGAAACACGCCTCATGTCTTCACAATGCTTAGAACAGCTGTGTTCATGTTGACCTCCACGTGAGTGTTTGCAGGACAGCAAAACCTCCTTCAGTGGGCACTGAATGCAGAGCTGTAAGTGTTGTCTGACCTCTAGGCAGCCTGTATGATGGGTTTAAGTGCTCACTTCAGTGATTGCGTGGTGATGAAGAGCAGAGGTTCAAGTGGGGCATGTCTGAGTGCTTGATACTATTCTAGCGTTCCTTTTCTCTAAGACAGGACAGCCTATTCAAGCAAGCCTATTCAAGTTAATCACTGCAGGAAAAAAAACCCTCTGCATTCTGCTAAAGATGAACTCGCTTCGTCTTAAAAACTTAGATAAAGCCATTTATATGTTCTACATATACAAAGATTATGTGTAGATGTACAAAAAATGATTACATACATTTTATATTAGTACATATTTACCTTGAAGAGCATTTATGGACAGCATTTTGAAGCGTGTGACTCAGACCTCTGTGGTCCTTTGACCTAGCCTTGCTTGGAAAATAATCTTATAGAGAAAAAGAGAAGAGAGAGAGAGAGTGGACAGTGTTGTTCCTTTTTCTTTTCTCTTCTCCATTTTCCAAACCTTCCTTTCTGTAGAGTTTTATTACAGGGAAATTAAAACGACTGCCAGTGCCTTTGTTTTTGATTGAAATAAATAAATGAACAACAGAAAAACAAACATGCTCTGGAGCTCCGGATAATCACAGACAACAATTATGTAATTAATTTATTTCACACTGCATTCTCCAATCTCTCTTCCCTCATTCTTTGTCTCTTTCTTTCTCACACACACACGTAATTTATCCAGTCAAGAGACCATTAGACGCACTCAGCATTGACTGCAAAGGTACCCATCTACTGTCTTGACCTCTAGATTACAGACCGAAAACATGATTGGTGGGGCAGATGTGGTCAGAAGGTCAACACTTTGGTTAGCAAGAATCCAGATAAGTCATCCATTCAATTCCTTCTCTGTGCAACAATAGCAATCAGTGTCCTGGTTGGAGTTAACCCTCCTACTCTCAACTTCAAAGCCAAATACACTTCATATGCTTCTACCGGCTGACCGAGCAGCCCAATCTCACCTGAACAGGCCCCTCTGACACTTCCCAGTAGATCAAAAGAAAAAAAACTTTCAACATTTGTTGAAAAAGTTAGCGGAAAAGTCAAAAATAACAAAATAAATTAAAATATAAAAATAAAAGCCACTAACTTTCCAAGAAGGGGATGAAGAGAGTCGGTTCCTTGCAGAACACATATTCAGGTTGTACATCAAAACCACTTGCATTTAGCCCTAAACCGCTGCAGGG
The DNA here is from genome assembly GCF_001515605.1 of Sinocyclocheilus anshuiensis. Lineage (NCBI taxonomy): Eukaryota > Metazoa > Chordata > Actinopteri > Cypriniformes > Cyprinidae > Sinocyclocheilus > Sinocyclocheilus anshuiensis. Next base: position 202,516 of record NW_015554055.1, read on the forward strand.
AATTGGAGGACGCTGCATCTTCAGTTCAGTGCACTGAGAAACGAGAATGACTCTTTGGCAGCCCTGGATCTCTGCCCTTCAGCGGATATTCACAATCATCAACGATAGGATACAGGCTGACAGCAACAACACATTTGATAAAGATAGGCGCAGATTTTCTGTGGTCTATCTACGTACACTATAAAAATTAAAATGCCGTAAAATTTTACCGTAAAATATATGGTAGCAACATTTTAGGTTTTACGTTTTTAACTTAAATTTACAGCTAAATACTGTAATTTCATTCACTCATATAATGTTAATATACCAACCTATTGAAGTACTGAAGTCTGTTTTATACCTTTGTAATACACTGATAACCACCAAAAGCCGGTGGTGATGAGAGTCACATGATGAACCAAAGCCTATCACAAGCAGCTTTTAAATATTAACATATAAAGAATGTGCACAGTGTCATTCACACAAACACCAAACACCATCATGGTAACACACATGAAACTGAAATAATGCAATAAACATTAATTTAACAACATTTGATGTAACATACAAACCTAATGTACAAAACTGATAAGAAGAAAAAAGAAGAAACAATTCTGGGAATGTCAATTTACGGTTATTCACTGTAAATTATACATTCTTTTTCACTTCTAAAAACGGTATTCTACCGTAAAATTGCATGTAATGTCCAATACAGTTTTTAACCGTATATAGTAGGGGAACTTACCATTAACATTTAACAGGTTTTTACAGTAGCATTTTTACAGTCTTTTACCATTAAAGTCACGGTCATTTTTTACAGTGTATCTATTGCATTTATCTATAGTTTCAACCAATCAATCTATCACATTTATCTACAGTATCTACCCATCGATCTATCGTATCCATCCATCTATAGTGTCTTTCCGTCTATAGTATTTATCCATCAATCTATTGTATTCATCTATCTATATTGTCTATCCATCATCAACTATCTATATTGTCTATCCATCAATCTAACGTAATCATCTATCTATAGTGTTTATACATTATATACATCTAAAGTATCTATCCATTAATCTATCGTATTCATCTATCTATAGTATCTATTCATCAATCTGTTGTATTCATCCATCTATAGTATCTATCATCAATCTATCATATCATCTATCTATAGTGTCTTTCCATCAATCTATTGTATCCACACTCTAAAAAATGCTGGGTTGTTTCAACCCAATTTTGGGTCAAATATGGACTAACCCAACTGTTGGGTTAAATTTTGGTTACATTTTTAAATTCACTTTTTAACCCAACAGTTGGGTTAGTCCATATTTGACCCGAAATTGGGTTGAAACAACCCAGCATTTTTTAGAGTGCATCTATCTATAGTATCTATCATCAATCTTTCGTATTCATCAATCTAGTGTCTATCCATCAATCTATCATATTAATCTATCTATAGTGTCTATCCATCATATCCATCTATCTATCGTATCCATCTATATATAGTGTCGATCCATCATATCCATCTATCTATAGTATCTATCAATCAATCTATCGTATCCAGCTATCTAGTGTCTATCAGTCTATCATATCCATCTATCTATCAGTCTATTGTATCCATCTATCTATAGTGTCTATCCATTAATATATCGTATCCATCTATCTACACTGTAAAAACAAAAAAAGCTGTTTCAACTGAAAAGTGTTTGTTTCAACTGAAAAGTGTTTGTGCAGCCATAAGATTTTAAGTTCACTAAACTCAAATATCCAAGTTGTCACATATTAAAATGTAACATTTCAAGTTGACTAAACTTAATTTTAAGGCAGCATGAATTACTTCAAATTAAAACAATTTACTTTTTTACAGTGTATAGTATCTATCCATTCACCTATAGTGTCTATCCATCAATCTATTGTATCCACCTAGTATCGATCCATCGATGTCATATCCATCTAAAATACCTATCTATTTATATCTATCTATTGTATCCATCCATCTATAGCAGGGATGGACAATTTTGATAGTGACGAGGGCCAGCATTTTTTCTCTTTTATACCAAGGGGCCAGATTACTAATCCACGTCCACACACCTTTTACACCGTTTTACTCAATTTCCTTTTTATTGAAGGAAATTAAAGTATAACTAATGTCATTTGTTTTTAAAGATTTTATTAAGTATAAAACTTGTGCAGTTATGCCAATTCAGAAGGAAAACTTTGCTGTCAGTGGACAGAAATATTACCGACTAGCCAATGTAAACATTTCAATTGCATTGTCTGTAAATTTGCAACAAACAAATATACAGAGGTCCTTTTTTTATCAGTAGCCTACAGAACATTCTCAAAACAACCTAAAAGGACAGATAAAATGGCTTAATTTAAAAAAAAAATAGTTATTCCAAATGGTACCATAAAATAACCTGGTATCTGCAGGATTTTTTTACCATCTTGACTTGAAAATACTATTTTCATGGTCAGTTTTTCATTTATTATTTGCTAATGTTAATGAATGTTTACATTAGAGTGCACATCCTACTACGCTGAAATTAATAGGGGAGCGGCTGGAAATAGCGACCTCTCCTGGTTGGAGATAGTATTAACATCTTAAACTGAAAGCAATCTAACGTGACTTGTTTTTCAAATGTTTTAAAATTGATCATCTGAGTCTAATATACGGTGGCCGAGAAGTGCAAAACAAATCACAATTCTGAAAACAAAATAACAAATTACAAACGCAAATGCA
>NW_015554055.1:205735-206132 GCF_001515605.1 Sinocyclocheilus anshuiensis
GTGTAAATAGGTATTTGCACTTAGTGTAAATAGCATATTGCTAAAAATACTGCTATTTTCACTTAGTGTAAATAGAATCCATTGCTAATATGAGATTTGAAAAGGGAGGAAAAAAAAGTTCGGCAAAAGACGGGATCGAACCTCGGCCACCGTACTAATATGATCCAGCGGGCCGTACTAAAAGACACTGCGGGCCGTATACGGCATTAGTAGGCTATCTATCTGCAGTATCTATCTACTCATTGTATCCATTCTTCAATCCATCTCGTTTGAACCAAAATAATTGGCTAAAATCTTAACTACAGACTGTTTTCAGTGGCTTGCAGAGGCGGACAAAGTACACAACTCCATTACTTAAGTGAAAGTACAGATACTGCTGGTCAAATATTACTCCATT
>NW_015554055.1:206238-206755 GCF_001515605.1 Sinocyclocheilus anshuiensis
CCCTATGCCTCTGAAGCATCTTACAATGCATTACTGACTAGCTTCTTTGGAATAAAGAGCTTTTAGAATGTTAAAAACCTATGGGGAAAAAACAAAACAAAACACAAAACAATAATTATTTAACACCCCTACCCAGCAGGATGGTAGTGATCTCACACAGCTCTGGACACATCTATGTGTAACCATTCATCCACATTTGAACAGAGTGGAAAGTGAAATTGCTGTAAATACAGACTGATAAGGAAGAAAATAAAAAATCAAATCTGCTTTAAAACCCAGCAACACAACTGTAGCTGTATAACTTTACAACAGCAATGCAGCTTTAACAAAAAAGCAAAACAGCAAGACTTATTTGACATCAAAACAAAAAATTTAAAAATGCTGTCTAATCGCTATCGCAGTACTTTCATGTCATACACAGAACGGTCTGTGCAGTGCTGCTTCAGTCAAACACCTTTTGTGTTTTATTAGGAGACGCACAACAGTTCTTCTGTGGCTTTATAGGTAATATTTTCAC
>NW_015554055.1:208428-222653 GCF_001515605.1 Sinocyclocheilus anshuiensis
CTTAATTTAACTGTATATAAAAATACACCTTGCTACGTGTACTGCGTTAGGCTAACCGAGACTTGTCATTTGCACTTGTATATTGTTGCTCTTTTGTTAGTTTTGATTGCTTCTATTGTCCTCATTTGTAAGTCGCTTTGGATAAAAGCATCTGCTAAATGACTAAATGTAATGTAAATGTAAATGTAATTCAATAATAAAGAGCTTTTAGAATGTTAAAAACCTATGGGGGGAAAAACTAAACAAAAACAAAATATTTAACACCCCTCCCTACCCACCCCCACATAAGCAGGATGGTAGTGATCTCACACAGTTCTGACAGTGTGTGCACACATCTACAGTATGTGTAGCCATTCATCCACATTTGAACAGAGTGGACAGTGAAATCCTGTAAATACAGAGTGATAAGGAAGAAAAAAAAATCAAACCTGCTTTAAAACCCAACAACACAACTGTAGCTGTATAACTTTACAACAGCAACACTGCTTTAACAAAAAAGCAAAACAGCAAGACTTATTTGACATCAAAACAAAAAATTTAAAAATGCTGTCTAATCGCTATCGCAGTACTTTCATGTCATACACAGAACGGTCTGTGCAGTGCTGCTTCAGTCAAACACCTTTTGTGTTTTATTAGGAGACGCACAACAGTTCTTCTGTGGCTTTATAGGTAATATTTTCACTTACACAATTTAGCAAAATCAGACAATATTGTGTCTAATATAAACCATTAACTTCTTATTATTGAATTGTTGTAAATAAATCTCACATTTGGAACTGGTCAGTGTTCAAAAAATGCTGGGAAATCACTTCATGTAGCCCTAAGAGTGATTAATGATAAACCGTCTGGAAAAAAATACCGTTTTTAGAGAAGAAAAAAAAATCACCCACTGACTTTCAAAGCTAACGACTTTCTACTTCGAGGACCTTGATAGAAATGTAGTGGAGTGAAAAGTACAATATTTGTCTTTCAAATGTAGTGAAGTTAAAGTCATAAGTTCCCAGAAAAAATAATACTCAAGTAAAGTATAGATACTCAAAAAGTGTACATATGTACAATACTCAAGTAAATGTACTTAGTTACTGTCCGCCTCTGGTGGCTTGCCTGTAATTGCACCATGAAACTGGTAAAACAATTTCATTTCTCTGTATACCCATCTAATGTTGGAAAAACAATGCTGAAACTTTTCTTCAGAAAATGCTGAAGTAAGTTTAGCTCTTATTTGTCTTTATATTGTCAAGGTTGTTTATACAAACAGTGTTTGGGCAGACTCTGAGAATATTAGACAATTCTTTCACGATGTGTGGACTTACAGTATAATGAACAGGGTGGCATAAAGCAGCTCTAAATGTAATGTATAATGATCTGCAGAGGAATACTGCGGTGTAAAATATTGCTAGGAAGAGCTGCACCAATCCACACAAATGAATGTCTGACACATAGTAAATGCAACAGCGAGTGTGAATCTTATTCCTTCACTTTATTAAAGTCTCACACCTTCCACTGGACCAGGGCACACAGGGACAAAACATCAAGACAAACAGCCAAATAAAAGTAGTTGCACACAATAAAATGACAGCAAATCAAACAGATCAGGTCAAAAAGACCAGTCTCTCCAGCGTGGAGGTTGAAACGGGTCATTTAAAGTGCTTGAATTCATTCCTGTTAGTAAACATCTCTTCTGTACATACAAACATGTTTTCATGAAGCTATAATGGAGCAATGGTAGCATTCTGACAATGCCGCATACTCTTGGGTCACAACAGGTGAAAAACACGTCAAGACATGAACTATATGGAAGGAAAAATGGGAGATTTTTTAAAAAAGGAGTTCATGGCAAATGTTTATTATTACAGACATATTCATGCTATCAAAGAATCGACCAGGTGAAAATAACCCAGAGAAAGGCATACACACATGGGCAGCAAGTCATAAATGTATTTTACACAACAGCACAAGGTCTTTGTATGAGCGCATTTATTTTAGCAATTTGGAAATCTACTACCTAGTGTTATTATGGTGCAGGTAACTGTTTTTGATCATGTTTTTTTTCACACTGCAGCTCCTCAGTGGTGATTTGTTTAAGGAAATCTTGAGTTTGCAGATATTCCTGAAACGATGCAGTTTTTGCATCTCCGTTTATCCAAAAATGAAAATGTTATTACAAAATGTTATTACTTTTTTTTCAGTAGAACACAAAGATATATTTTAAAGAAATTGTTAACTGTTATTGTCTATGTGGTCAAAAACGTGAGCAGGGATCATTTTTGTGTCATTTCAACTTTGTCCATTGACTTTCATTATACAGGCATTTCGCTTCCTTCTTTTGTGTTCCACAGAAGAAAGTAGTTATACTTAGGAACGACATAAGGGATTTTTGATTTTTCTGTCTCGCCTCATTTGTTAGCAGGCAAACGAAAGAGAAGATGCTCCTATCTGTAAACAGACACCTCATTGACACGAGCAATTCACCTCTGACCACAGCAGACGGAATCAATGTACTTCTACGACTTTGCATTATCAAGACGACAACGTATTACGTGGGACCTCTCCTCCTGCACACATACAATGACAAAAAAATAGACAGAAAGAGAGAAAGAAATACAAACAATGTGCCTCCAGAGCATTACAAAACAAGCCCTCCATTGATTTTCTGCTTAGTGTAACCACAGAATTGGGTGAGAGAGAAACACACACACACACAAATATCCTTCTATTGATTTACTTTAGTTGGTTTTAGACATGGCTGCTTATCTCTGCTTAGGGTGTGTCTAGATGTATGTGCCCCACGTGAGAGCATGTTTTAATACCCAATGCCCCTCGTATGGTGGGGAAATGGAAGTAAATCGCTTTTGCTTTAGAATAAACATCAACATTGAAGGTTAAGGGTATATATACTGATACGTATATATACACTCTGATACATATATTGCACATAAACACACAAAGGTGGGTTCTTGCATAGTTGAAAATCATAGTACGGATAAGTCCATGTGCTTCCATGCATTAGATCTTGTTGTATATTTGTGTATTACTACTGTGTGCATTATGCATCAAGGCATGCCAAAAGCACAAAAACTCAAATCATTGACAATCTTATCAACCTTGAGACACATTTATGTAATCTGACCTTCCCTAAGGAAACCAAACCGGAAACCATCTTCCTTAGAAAACACCCAAAAGCAACCTCATCAAATCAATCTAACTTTACGACAAAGGACAAATGGTCCAATTTTTCCATAAATGGTGCTTTTTTTTTTTTTAAAGTAAAGCCAAAAATAAGTTTTTCCAAGACAAAAAGCTTTTTCAAAAATTAAGAACTTGCTCAAGTGTATATTTAAAGTTTCACTGCAAGAGTATTTCTGCTCCAAAGACGAGGCAAAACATTTTTCTTCCTGCAGCACTGGAACAGACTGAACAGCTTAATAAAGGCATTTTAACTGTAAACATCTTTATAACGTATAAATAATTAAAAAGCATTATAACAATTTTGTATGGAACTAATGGGGGGTGAAAAAGCAAGTTTATGGTTTGAGCATGCCATAATCCATAATCAAGAAAAAGAACCTTGTAAATACATGAGGCATAAGCCTAATTCAAATGAAAATCTGCCGATCATGACTGAAGCCAAGGTGAAAATAAAGGAAGCACTGACAGCGGCGTGTGCACCCTCCTGCCAAAACACTGTGTCTACAGGTCAAAGAGACTTTGTTGCACTGAAAAACAAGACATAGGAATGAGAATGCTGAAACAAAGAGATTTTGTAAGCTTGCACTGTTTTCTTCGTGTTTATGTGGTGAATTCAGACAAGGATGTGAAATGAGGCATAAAGTAATACATAAACAGATCAAATCACAGAAGACTGAGAAGTTTTCCTGTGGAAACTGGAGAGGAGACTTGGATCACATGATTCTCTCTCTCTTTAAGACAAGATCCGTGAGGCTGCGTAGACAATAATATGCAGTTAAACCTCAGGAGGTTGGTGATGTAAATGTCAGATTCACCCACTAAATGAGTTGGCGTCCTGAGGGCACATCGCTTGGGGAAATGGCCACACACTGAGGGTCTTGAATAATCTCCACAGGCAGTCTACGGCACAGCACTCACGTCTTTGACGTTTGTTGAGTATAAGTAAAAAGACTTCTTCAGTGCTTTCCATTGCTTGTTTTCTCTGCTTTTGCCTTCTCTTTCAGATTGAATTTCAATCTTTCCTTCAGTTTGTCAATCCATTAGGAGCTCAACTTGTCTGGATGATGTAATTGTGAATGGTAAAGGTTTCTTAGTGGTTAAAATGACTTTTAGTTCGAAGTGATAGAGTGGTTTTGTGCGACAGATGCGCTGATTGTGACTACTTTTTGTTGCATAGGTTGATGTGATAGCTTAGCTGCTTTGTTTAGCTTAAAACGTTGTCTGTCCACTAACACCACCATCTAGTGCAAGCCGCATGTGTGATCACGCGTTCAGGGAGGTAGCCTTATCAGTGTCTATGGCTGCAGCTGACGCTCAGTGGATCTTTGGCTTTGCAAGTCGTGTGGAGACACCGAGCGGTACGGAAGCATTGCGTTGTGGGTCAGTCACACTCCGGACTACTGCTGGCCAAGGCTGAGATAGCCAGCCGCGAGTAACGACGTGGTTCCCTGCACTGAAGCATGGCAAACCTCTGGACGGAGGTGGAGGAAGAAGCGGCTGGGCCTTGTGGTTCATTGAGGGTCCTGGATTTGGGTTTGACCCACTACCGCCCCCTATAGACAGAGCAGGGAGAGTTACCCGTTTGTGTAGACGTGGAGGCTGCAGGACGCGCGGGCTGAAGAAGGACGAGGGGTGAGGGGTTTGCAGGAGTTTGCTTTGATGGCTTTCAGGGGTCGGTCTCACAATCTGTTCTCCAGCCCCTGGTGAGTCATTCTCATTGTTGTCTTGTATGCGAAGGTGGGTGCTAAGCAACCGGCTCAGCTCTTCTGGGTCAGGCAAAGATTTCAACTCCACATGAGGGTCTTTAGCAGGAGGAAGAATTGGATCGGTGCAGGGGGCTGAAGAACAGGACGTAGGAGGCCGTTCCTCTTTGGTGCAGGCATCATTGTGGCCCCCGGTGAGGACTGTTCTTGCTAGTTTTCCCTGGATGAGGGGCTTGTTGGGGATGTGACTGATGGGCTGAAGTATTTGAGGCTGCAGAAGACAAAACAGAACATTATTTCTCAGGACGGAGATCTGCGATCAGGGGCTACAATCCCATAGTAAGTGTATGGGACTGATATCTGTGTGACTTTCAAATTGTCCCGTTCATAGAACAGCTTATAAGCGCCTATAAAGAGACTTTAACTGACAGCAACTGTTGCTAGTCCTATTCACACAGCACTGGGTAGTCAAATTCAGTCTTAAAATTTGACTGTGAGTCTAAGAAATTAAATAGTCACTTTAAATGTAATTAAACAGTTACAGAGTGTGGTTATCTCCTTCAGAACCAAATTGTGCTTGAACCAGGGTTGTGCACAATTCAGAAATTAATTGAGAAGGCTTTTTCAATTCCAATTCAATCCCTGAATTTAAAATGAGATGATGAAAGGATGATGAGATGATGAAGGATTGAAAAAGGATGAATTTTGGTTGCATAGAAGTAGAATTAAAATGAACTGAAATCCAAATAAATTCATTAAACAGTCACTTTTGTCACACTTTAGTTTGGGGACCAATTCTTACTATTAACTAACAAATAACGATGACTACTGCCTCAATAACCTCTTAATTTTCTGCTTAGCAATAGTTAGTAGTTGTTAGATTTAGGTATGGGGCAGGATTGCGGGACCTAAAATATGGTCATGCAGACTAAGGCATTAATATAAGCTTCATAAGTACTAATAAACAGTCAATATGCTAGTAATATGCATTCTAATAAGCAACTAGCTAACAGTGAGAATTGGTCCCTAAACTAAAGCGTTATCGTCATTTTTAAACAAGAAATGTCACAGATGTCACCAGGGTGCACAAAAAAAACACTTTATTTCCCAGAATGCACTTCTTTTTGAATCCCTTTTAAGAGAGTTCAACAGTGCCCACCCACTTGGTTCTGGAAGCATTTTTTCCATAGCAATTAAAAAAAAAATCTCAGTTAAAAAGTTATTAGTCATGAACCAAACCAACCTCTCACAAAGGTGAATCATTCAAAAAGATGAGAAATATAAAACTATTCATTTAAATATGTTAATTACATATAAAAACTAAATATACACAAATATTTAAGTAGTTTGAGTGTAGGGCATACTTCATCGGATTGGACGGATACTGAGAGGTATTTTGGCATGATTTGCTTGCAGTTATTTTCTGACTGGTGGATATTTCTTTGCATAAAAATAATTTCTTCATGTAATATAGTTTTCCACCCATAATTCTGCTGTTAAACACAATATTTAAAAAACAAGTTGAAATAATGCAGGCCGATGGCTTCAACAAAAGCATAAATCATCGATTAACAACCATGTAGCTCAAAGCAGGTCTGTCTTTAAAGGTTTATCATTAAAAAGTTAGTGTTAAAAATCAATTCCCCTTCAATGGGATTTTTACTTCTGGAACCAGTTGCACTCATAATTCAGTACATTTCTCCATCTGTAATTCAAATTCAGCTTCCTGTGGGGTGTGGCCAATTTAATTCACATTCACACGCATAAACTGAAATTCAAGCAGATTCTTTAATTCTGAACTTTGCACAAGTCTGTTTTTTAGCATTATAAAACAGCACTGGCGGCAACTGTTTCCTTCTGCTCTGTGAACATCGCCAGGATGTGTTGAGATGCGTGTGGTCAGCAGGCTGTTGAGCTGCGAACCAAACGTTACTGTAATAGAATGGTTTTGGGTGGATGAGCACGTACGCAGGTGAGTTTCAGTAAAGACAACTGTGCACCATGACAGAGGCGCAAGTCCTTGTTTCCTTCACTCTCTTTGTCTCTCATGGGCTGCTAAAGAGCACTGCTGTACTGAAACCACAGCACCCCCTACTGGCTAACTCTGGTTTCATACAGCCTGCCACATTTCTGTTCAGATGGAGACCATTTGTAAGGTGTGTATTATCTCCAGATACCATCACAAAACAATTTTATCACATGCCCGACCACACAGGGCTGAGAAAATGTCAGAATTAAAAAGACGTAAAGCATTACGATTAAAAACTCCACTAGAGCGCAAAAAAACAACAGCTGAAAAACAAGAACACGGAACAAGAGTACAGTACAAGTATAAGGGACTAAAAGTGTGTGGCGAGGGTGTGTGCGCAGGAGAGTTGTCAGCGAATTTAGTAGCATGAGGTACTGACGGTCACATCCTCTACGTGACATCACAAAGTCTCTGGGGTGAAAGACCTGTACGGACAACCTGCAGATAACATCCATAATGCATCCATTTCTGGCTGTCTCTGAACAGCAGAGTCTCAGGGACTGTAACCTTTTTTAAAACTCTGTGAGGATTTAAAGTCCCGTTTACATGGATTATTGCTCAAAACGCAGATTATCTGAAATTTAATTTCCATGCCTTTTTTCTTAAATTTGCATAAACATGAAACCTCTCAGTGGTCACCTTCCGGTCACTTTGGTCATTACAAATCACTGTTAATGTGAATGGGGCTTAAAAATGAGAACAGATGTGAAGTGCGCCTCCTATGTGTTCCTACAACTTCGACTGATAACTATTAAAACAGATATTAATGAGCTGTTTAAACCAAGATATGTTTTTTCTCATTTAATTAATTTTAATGTCTTGCTTTATTGGTGAAACCCCCAGTTCCAGAGGATGACATTCCCATAAAAAGATGACTTGGCAGATAAATTGTTTATAGTGTGTAAAATATTTATTGAAGAGTGGTGTGCTGTTATCATCTTAGCTTGTTGTTTTAACACCATTTCTGCACTTTCATAAAAGCAATAAGACACTCAAGGACACTTCTACAGTGATTTTACTATGGTTCAGGTATGTTCTTAAGCATAATGCAAAGATGAGTACCTAAAACACACTTAACTGAAGTAAAATTGCTGGAATGAACAGCCCCACAGCCTTATTGCTTTTATAAAATGAGAGCAACAGCATTATGATAAATGACACCAAAGTTCAGTAAACAATTTGCACATGATAAACAATTCTTGTGCCAAGAAATATAGTTCATTATACTGACTCTAGGCCGTTTTGGGGTTGCCAAGCAACATAGCAACTTTAATACAGAATTCATCACAGGCGTGTTTATATCGGCTTCAAACAAGGCTCATTTAATAAGAATTTGGAGTTGAAAATATCTGTTTCATAATACAATATTAACATCATGAAAACAAAGGAATCATGCGGCACCAAACAACAGCCACAAGACAGTAAAATAAAAAAAACCAAAGACGTCAAACAGATTTCATGCTGCTCTGCCTTTGTGGACTGATTCAAAATCTTTGTAAAACCTAAACTTTTTAAAGGAGTTTCTGTATAAGTACCTAAAGTATCTGACATGTTTCCAGAAGAATGAGGACCAGGTTATAGATTGATTCTTTACAGAGCAGGGCTCAATATTAAGGACGGCTGAGCAGACCAATGCAGAGTTGTCACTATACTTATATAAATGGATTACATATGTTGTGTTCCGATGGCTTTGTGTGATTTATCGAACATTGTTAAATTCTGCTGATAAATGTGACCCTGGAGCACAAAACCAGTCTTAAGTCGCTGGGGTATATTTGTAGCAATAGCCAAAAATACATTGTATGGGTCAAAATTATTGATTTTACTTTAATGCCAAAAATCACTAGGATATTAAGTAAAGATCATGTTCCATGAAGATATTTTGTAAATTTCCTACTGTAAATATATTAAAACTTAATTTTTGATTAGTAATATGCATTGCTAAGAACTTAATTTGGCCAACTTTAAAGGTGATTTTCTCAGTATTTTGATTTTTTTTGCACCCTCAGATTCCAGATTTTCAATAGTTGTATCACGGCCAAATATTGTCCTATCCTAACAAAGATAGGCTTATTTATTCAGCTTTCAGATGATGTATAAATCTCAATTTCGAAAAATTTACCCTTATGACTGGTTTTGTGGTCCAGGGTCACAAATACATCTGAAAGGAAAAGTGAATATAACACCACTAGAGATGAGGAGGTGCCAAAATTGCAACAATGACTTGTAGGATGCTTACAAGACAATCAAATCAAAATGTTTGCTTTGCACATTGTGGCATTTTTTTAGAACAGTTTAGAAAAATACTGTGAGTTCATAGTTGCATAATTTCCAGCTAGTATTGTGAGTTTTTGTAAAGAACATTTTTTCTGAAGCAACTAGAAAGTTTTCAAGTTTTTTGTTTGTTTTTTGTGATGGGGTCCATGAAAATCTGACGTTCTGGCCTGTTTTAGCCTAGAGGAAAAACATCCTTTATCGTTGAGCCCAAAAAAAAAAGCATCCATATTTCAAAACAGAGCAGGGAGAATCAACTGCCTCCAAAATGTTTCACAAGATAACTTCGTAACACGATTGCTGCATATTACAACAGAAAGAGCTGTAATAAAGTCTGGGTTTAATTCAGTCATTCATCTTACTGTAAGATTTGGCTGATGAAATGTGGCCATTTTGATAATAGAAGAGTTTTTAATATCCTGGGTTTGTAGAAGTGGAGGTTATAATGTGAATCCCAAAGGAGTTATCGGATCATTTTTTTTTAACTGTCCTCTAAAACGGTTCAGCGTCTCCCTGTGCAGTCACAGGACCAAGGACAATTGCACTATGGGCTGATTCTTTGCTTGTGTGCATGTTTGAGATGTTTAAACCCTGGTTCACCTGTGCAGACTGATGACTGTTTGGATAAAGTCTCTGGAAGCAGGCTGAGAGAAGCAGTGGATCTCTCAGAACACACCAGTAAACACTGTAGCTCCATCAGAGCAAAGACAGATCTGACACAACCACAGCAATCACAGCCCACGGAGGAAGAGATGAACAGAAATATCAGGACTTAGGATTAGGATAGGTGGTTTGGGCAAAAGAGTCAGGGAAAAAAAGTCTCATGCCACCTGTATTTTGTTTTGTATGTGAATGTGGGGGAAAAAATTGAATCCATGCTTCAAAAATAAAAATCAGACTCAAAAAAAGCATGCATCATTCATTCATGTCACGTGACCATGCAAAGGGTGAAGCTTTTAGTAGATGTTACTGTACCACGCTGTGTCGCGGAAGTAATGTACAAGATGCTCCACCCCTGTCCCGGGGTATTATGGGATAGGCAGAGGGGGAGAAACAACACAAAGCACAAGTTCATCCAATCAGGAAATAGGAAGAGGAAAGAGAAAGGGAAAAGACAGAGGAAAACATGGAGAGAAGAAAGACAGAACAAGAAAAAACAGTGGAGTAAAAACAAAACACAAGAAAGGAAGAGGGTCAGATCTGTTGAGGAAGACACCAAACACATCTGACATCTGCTCTATCTGAACTACAGCAATGTTTACAATGCAAAACATACATTCTCTCAAATGATCACAGTTCTATTCTTGCTAAACTAAATTACTGGTGTCCTCACTTATTTTTCATGATATACACCTGAATCCTCCACTAAAAAAAAGGTTTAGAAAAAGCATACCAAGGACAATACAAATGAATAATTTACTGTGTGCACACAGAGTTACACTATCTGCAATTTACTGCAAATTGAACCTTACTGAAATTTACTGCAAATTGAAATTTTGCTAGAAATATTGGTATAATGACGAGTTCTAAGTTCATTAATATGGACTTAAAATTCTGGAAAGGAGTCAATTCTTTTAAAGCGTTAATTGATTTTTTTCCAAGTAAAATACTATCTCTCATCTATGGAAGCTCATTTCTACCTCTAAGTTAGGAAAAGTCATTAATACAATTGTGACTGTATCTTCACAATTTTATTAAAATGCTGCTTTCTAAAGCACTCTAAACCGTTTTATAAAGTAATCTGTAATGTTATTTTAAATGTAATATTTAAAAATTTAATTTATTCCTGTGATGGCAACGCTGAACTTTTAAAACAGTCTTTAGTGTCGCATGATCCTATAGAAATCATTCTTATATGTTAATTTGATGCTCAGGAAACATTTGTGAAAAAAAAATTGTTGTTCTGCTTATTTTTGTGGAAACCTTGAAACATTTGATTCATACTGACTCCAAACCTTTGAACGATAGTATATATCTTACATTCATTTTTCAATGTAATTTCATCTCTCACAACATCAGATTTGTTATTAGATTTTTTTTGTCAGATTTTGATTTTGAAGCAAAAACAGGCTTCCACACCCATCTCAGGTTAATGTGCAGACAACTATAACCAATTATAACCATTTGTAGGTCGAATTCCCTGTGACTTTGCAGCTCCGTTTGTTTGATCTGACATGCCAACTTCAAGCTCAGTTAATGGAATGAGTTTGAGACAGGGCTACCTGTTTGTCCATTATTAATTATACTCAGAAAAATATTCATAACATTTAATTTTGCCAAAGCAAATGTAAAAATGTAACTGCAGAAATAAAAATGCTCTTCTTCTACAGTGAGTCCTGTTACTCCCATATCTCTCTCCCTCTCGCACACAATCTATTACAGCTGCATGTGTTCATACTGGTTCAGACAACAAATGCTGGCTCTTCGACTGACCGCACTGGTGCACAGCAATGTGTATCCAAAATCCCTGCACAAACACACCTGAAGACAGGGCACAGCACGGCCATCCACACAAACACACTGATGGTGTGAGCCAACCAGTGCAGTGACCAACCTAGACCTAACAAAGACGCTTCAAAACTGCCCAGCGGGGATCTGCTGACTTTGTCTAACCTTCTTAAAGCGCTTCCACTTTCATCCGTCTCACACCACATCTCCTCTTCCTCATCTCTCATTTAACCGATATCCTACTTAAACAGCCCTGACTCACTGCCTCATGTTACCTATAGGGAGACAGCTTTTGAAAGAGAAGGGAAGGAAACAGCAGAGAAAGAGAGAGAGAGGGTAGCGGAAAGAAAGCCAAACATTATGCCAAAGGAATGGGGTCAGAGGTCAGAGGTCAGGGGTTAATGACTCACTTTGTCGGCGTTGAGGCATGCTGGCACGAGGTGCAGTCTGGTACTGGCACTGCCAGGGAGAGAGGAGAGGAGTGGGTACAGCCTGCAACACACAGAAAAACCGTGACACACACACACACGACACCCGCACAGCTGCAGAAAGAGACAATCCCCAGTGAATCTAGACAAAACACACAGAGAGAAACGGCACACATTTCCTCTGAGAAGACAAACTACCATGGATGTCTGAACATCAGACTAAAATATCAGTGAAAAGCAAGGCTTGAATGCAAGCATGCACAATACATGCATGCAATATTCCTAGCTAACACATATAGATCTCACAGATAATATTTCTTTTTGTGTGTAAACTGCACATGCACTGGGGAAATTTCTGAGATCAGATATATGTACTTGTACCTCTAATATTTTGTCACGCTCAACCATAATGTTCGTAAACATACAAACCTTATCATGAAAATTGATTGCATACCGTTTAGAAGCACCTTTGGGAAAATGTTGAGATAAAGGCAAAACAAATTATTGTATGGCGCAAACCTGATGCCCAGAAAGTGAGCATGGCTTTGAATCTCTCAAGTCTTTTTTATTATGAACAGAAAACTAGACTTGTTTAACTTTATAAACCAGTGTTCATTTGTCTGTCCAAGTACACATGACAAAAATTGCATAACTGACTAAATGAAGGATCTTATGAAGCAAGTGCACAAGTCCAATGCCAACAGTAGTCCAATTTATGTATACACTACCATTCAAAAGTTTGGGGTCAGTAAGTTTTGTTTATTTTTATTTATTTTATTTGTGTTATGTTATGTTATGTTATATATGCAATGTATTTATTTATTGGTTTTTGGAAATCAATTAACACTTATTTCAGTAAGGATGCATTCAATTTATCAAAAGTGACAGTAAAGGCATCAATAATGTTACAAAAGATTTCTATTTTAAATAAATGCTGCTTTTTTACTTCTTATCAAAGAACACTGAAAAAAAAAAGATCAGTTTCCACAAAAATAATAAGCAGCACAGCTGTTCTCAACATTGATAATAAGAAGAAATGTTTTACTTGATCAGCAAGTCAGCATATTAGAATGATTTCTGAAGGATCATGTGACACTGGAGTAGGGATGTTCATTTCGGTTATTTTTCCTAACCGACGCTCATTAAACGATTGTTAACCAACAAGATTATTTTAAATTAGAATTGAATTAAATTAAAAAATGATAAGTTTCTGTGACCCGTTAAAAATACTAACATTTGTTTCCCGGGGATTCATTTTACATGCGCAAAAAGCAGCAAACAACAAAACATGAGGATTCACATGGTCATATCACATCATGCACCTGCAGCGCTTCTGCGAGCGGAGAAAAACATAATAAAGCTAGGCTGTATATATAAATATATATATATCGAATAAATAGGCCTTTAAGAGACACATATTTTTTACTTAAATAATAAATTAAGAAAATGAAAGAAAAACTGTGCAACAAGTAGCCTAGTATGCAGAGTTTCGGTTCATTTTTGAGCTGCGCGAAAGGAAACAGACGACAGAACGCGGCATCCTATTTTTCTTTAGGCTTATTTTACAAAAGCACAAAGATTTGTTTTTATTGTGAATGTACACAAATAAAGGCAAACCTTTTACAATTCCGATTATCTGAAAAAATAGGTTAAATAATTAAATTACTTTTAAACCATTTAACTGATTGCATTAATCGGTCAAAATTCTTACGGTCGATTAACCGGTTAAACGGTTAAAATTAACATCCCTACACTGGAGTAAAGGCTGCTGAAAAATCAGCTTTGCCATCACAGAAATAAATTACACTTTAAAATATATTCAAATAGAAAACTGTTCTTATAAAATAGTAATAACATTTCACAATATTACTGTTTTTACTGTATTTTTTGATAAAAATAAATGCAGCCTTTCTAAGCATAAGAGACTCATTTAAAGGGGTCATATGATGCTGCTAAAAAGAACATTATTTTGTGTATTTGGTGTAATGAAATGTGTTTATGCGGTTTAAGGTTCAAAAAACACATTATTTTCCACATACTGTACATTATTGTTTCTCCTCTATGCCCCGCCTTTCTGAAACGCGTCGATTTTTACAAAGCTCATCGGTCTGAAAAGCAAGGTGTGCTGTGATTGGCCAGCTATCCAGTGCGTTA